>NC_069131.1:22115296-22415296 GCF_026914265.1 Mya arenaria | reverse complement strand
CCCTGATGCATGTTAAACTTGAGACTGTTCGTAATCATGGGCCCTGATGCATGTTAAACTGGAGACTGTTCGTAATCATGGGCCCTGATCCATGTTAAACTTGAGACTGTTCGTAATCATGGGCCCTGATGCATGTTAAACTTGAGACTGTTCGTAATCATGGGCCCTGATGCATGTTAAACTGGAGACTGTTCGTAATCATGGGCCCTGATCCATGTTAAACTTGAGACTGTTCGTAATCATGGGCCCTGATCCATGTTAAACTTGAGACTGTTCGTAATCATGGGCCCTGATCAATGTTGTTCAAATCTATCAGTTGTTCACTGATTTAACACGTCTACAAATCTTTAATATGCACAACAGAGTGAGCTTTTAAGCCTCCTTTAGTGGAGAAGGATTTCGAGCAAATGCTGCATTTGAAAGGCCGTTCGCCTGTGTGTATTCGCCGGTGCTGGACGAGGGCGTGGTTGTCACTGAGGACCTTCAGGCAAAACTCACACTGGAACTTCACCTTCGGCAGGCCCAGACTTTGTAGGAAATGTTGCGGGTTATCTGCAAAATAATAAAACTAGTTGCCATATTGGTTTATAATGAATATTCCGATAAAGCAAAGTTTTGTGATTTTACCTTTAATATTGCTGAAAATAAATATTTAATTCATTATTTGTCATATTCTAATCTGAAATTAATTAAAAATTAATTTCAAGCAAAGCAGATCCATAATTTTTTAAAACTGTGCAATTGTTTATAAATAAGTGACTTTCAAACTGTTTTGCGAGATGTCATTATATTGTATAGTAAATGACAAAATCAAATATCATCATTATGATATCAACCTCCATTTCAGAAGCACATTAATTCTATAACAAAACTCAATCAATATATTTCTTAGTTTTTATTACGAAACAACAAAAATATATACAGTGATAAATATACACTAAGTCTTGTATTCGTTTATCACACTTTATCTATAAATATTTCATAATAAATTAGAATTCGCAAGTTTACATTGATGACAAAGGTGGTATTTTAATGTGTTCAACAACTGCCCTTTACTGGATTTTTTGATGAATGCAATTTCCTCTTACAGGACAGTGTATGCCTCAAGTCAGATACAATAATAAGCCATTGGGCTGATTGTTCAGAAATATTTCAAAGTTAACAACTTTGTTACCAGCATCGTTGTTAACTTCAGAAAGTGAAATATTTCATGATCTGGTCAGAAATTTGGAAAAAACACGTACAGCTGAAAGAGTTGTCTACAACCTTTTAGAATACTGCAGATCATAAAATTTATGTGTAAATAAAATCCAAAGGCGTAGTCAATATTTTAAGTTAACAAATGAGGACATTTAAAAAGTTGTTAACTTTATTAAAGTTCTTGACAATCAGCAGATTGTTGAACAAATAAACGGCTAGTGGCCACAAAAAAACAACCTTCATCACAAACAGTGAATGCATAAAATCATATTCAATGCAGGCGTTCTTTCATTAACAAAATAAGCACTTTGATATAACAATATTACTATGGCCATAACCACTTTTTACACTATCATTTTTAGCAACAACATCAAATGCATGACAAAACACTGGATGTCCCTCAACCAGTCAATTGACCAATTAAGGGGTTATATTTCAGCACATTGCTGCGTAGTCCAATAGATACTTTGAACACCTCTTGACTAGTAGTGCCAGACAAAATGAAAGGCAAGGCGATGCTTAAACTGGCATCATTTCACACACACTTAAAATAACAACAACCAATCAAGAATGAACATTGCCCTCTACGTAATCACTTTTGTTTGACACATGTAAATTTTAATCCATTCTTTTCACAGTACCGATCTGATGAAAAATTACTGGGTGCTTCTGCTTAAGTTCTTAAGCTGTCTACCGGCAAGAAGAAACAATTGCAGCTTTTAGATAATTAAACTGAATGTATTGTACCTGTACATGTAGCCTTTTAAGTCTTATACTCTGTCGGAGAAATGATAGCAGCTTTTAAATATACTAAATGTATTGTCTCTGTACATGATAGCTTCTTAAGTGTTATATTCCGTCGGAGAAAATATTGCCGCTCGCATGTGCACAAGCTTATGTCCCGTTAGGTTACTTTTACTTGCAAACCGTGCTTGGCAGATTTCACATTCAAATGGCCTCTCTCCTGTGTGTATTCGCCGATGCTGTTGTAGGTTATGGTTGTCTGTGAACTTTTTCTTACAAAAGTCACACTCGTGACGTCTTGCTCGTTTCTGTAGTTTGGTGGACGTCGAATCAAACGGCACGGTGATATCGCCCCAGTATTCGCTCACCAGACCTGAAGAAGAACAAGAAACATGAAGACAAACAACAAGTAACATTGGTCAAGCATGCAAACCGCAACCATCTAGTTAAACACTTTGAATTCATGTATCAAATTTAAGCCCCCTTATGCCAGGAATACATGCTGTTGTCTGTCTTAACCTTGGATTAGGGTTATGGTACAGTGGTAGTGAGTTTGCAGTACCAGAGATGGCCAAACCGGGACGTTACATTACCATGGCAACAGTATCAAACAACATTTTGCCATTGGATGAATATGTTGGAAATGTTCTAGGACCGGTTGAGCTCCATAGGAGTCCATTCATAAACTAAGGCAGTCATGCAAAGCTGGCAATGCTTGATTAACAGTTGTATAACTATTTGTATAAATTCAGGGAACAAAAATTCAACATTTCTATTTTTAAGTTTTATTCCCAAAAAGGTCAAATACACCAGAAGACATTTGTATATAAAGTATGTTTAAATTTGAACTTATTGTTTCCACTCAGTTAAGGTCAGCTTTGTTTCAATAGTTGTACATGTATGTATCTATATAACACAAAAGAAATTTAATACTTCCTAAGTATCAGTAATTTTCATTGCGTCAAAAGAACAACTCAGAAATCCGTGAGGTAACTATATTCTGACTTAGTATCATGAAAATAGGATCAACAATTCTGAATTAATCGAAAGAATAAGAAACTTTAACCCAACAGAAAAACATGGATACCATTTCATTAAAAAAAAACATCATCATAAAAAGTATTCAATTTTCAATATTAAACATACCAAATATTTTTACACAATTTTTTTTCTCTTGAACCGAGAATCTTGATGTATGAACATATCGGGCTTTATTGATAAAGTTTAACTACATAAGGTGGCTTTTTGTGTCATCTTATATATATATATATATATATATATGGTCACTGCATATTGGTTTTTGTTAAAGTGACACCCTCATTCAAAATCAATACAACGACTGTTAAATCTTTAACTACTTACTAAATAATGCATTAATGGAAAATATTGATTACTGATGGCAAGATTGTAACAGTGTTTCTGATAATAAAAAAGCGCAAAAATATTTAATGATTGGTGAATGCTGAAAGATTTACTGTGGTCTACTATAGTCTCATAAGGTAGAAATACCATGTTTTATGCTCATTTCTTTCAAATAAGACTTAAAATGTGTCCTTCAAAAGAACCATTTTTTGACATTTATTTATCCTTTTTGGAATATTAAAACAAGTTATTAAATGTGGTAACTCCTATTTGGGAGTAAGAGTGCATCTTTAATACTTAACATACTTTTATATCTTCATATTCAAATGGATGATCTGATGTGTAAGCATGTTGGACTTTGTTGAAAACGTTTTACTGCAGAACTGACACTGCCATGGCTTGACTTTGGCATGCACGATTTGAAAATGTCGGTCTCTATTCCATTTGCTGGGGAAGGATTTCCCACACCCAGGGCAAAACGTTGCTTCTATCCCGTCTAACATGCTTGAAATCTCACCTGAAATAGAGGCAATAAATTTTACAACATGGTTGTAATCCAATTCAAATACTTTTTTAGATTAATTCTTTGAACATATGTAGTTTTACTACACTCGACTATTGCTATGGTAGTTAAAACCTTTTCAATGAGTAAAATCAGTTAATCTTTTATTATTTATTTTCCAACAGTGACAGTACAAAGACAAATACATTTCTTCAACAGAACTCCTTTTTATTTGAGTCTATCTTGATAATAATGAACCAAAATAGCATGATCCAGATCATACACATCATGGTTAATATAATTAATCCACACATGTTCCGACAAACTAAATTATTCATTAGCCAATAACTATAACGAGGGTTCCAAGGCCAAACCAAAAATTATTCACTAGTTGATAGATGGTCCGGTCCGGTCTTTAGGCTAGCCCGATTAGCCCATTATTATAATCTTGGTTCGACATTAAGACCCGACCGAAAATTATTCACTAGTTGATAGCTGGTCCAGCTAGCTATGTCCGAGGCTAGCTAGCCCAATTAGCCAATAATTATAACCAGGGTTCAACATTAACACCTGACTGAACAACAGTTACTTAGTATCATGACATATGGTCTCATGGCTAGCTATGTCCGAGGCTATCTAGCCCAATTAGCCAATAATTATAACCAGGGTTCGACATTAACACCTGACTGAACAACAGTCACTTAGTATCATGACATATGGTCTCATGGCTAGCTATGTCCGAGGCTATCTAGCCGTATCAGCGAATAATTATAACATGTTGTCCAGTGTAAATACACACTATTCTCATGTGGATTGAAATAAAATCAGAATTAAAATATACATAAAGAACATCAATTTCAACATAAATACATCAACTTGCTGCAATTTGTGATGATAATACAGATTTAAGATTATTTAGGTAACAAATAAGAGTTCTTAATGAAATGAGCCCATTAAGCAAATACTTCATTCGCATAATGTTCACGTGATTTAGCTTTATTCCAGGGATACAGCAAAACCAAGTTTCACCTACACTCTTAACGCAGTATAATTTCTCACTTAAACACATAAGAGTCATTGATATTTATGGACAATTCTCATGTGTTTCAACTTGTTACTGTTTTGGGCAAACGCCAATGTACAGTTTGGAAAATCGCAAACGAATGGTTTTTCCCCTGTGTGTGTTCGCATGTGCGTCTTTAGTCGACACGGAGCTGTAAAGAACTTTCCGCAACTTTCACAAGTCAGATTTTTGCCAGGAAACATCCTCTCACCTGGAATAAGACAGCACACATTATATATTGTAATTATGCATAAGAATACAAAATTCAGGTCATTTGACAAACTTTGCAGATTTTCTCTTCCGTGAATTTCTGATGCTAAAAATATATTATTTTTCAATAATTGGGAGTGGCTGTAATTAAGGTATTTTATAAACTATTTTAAAATGTATTTGGTATTGACAAACACCAAATTGTTACATCATAAACTTTGTCAAATTTAACACAAATGCTACAACATTCCTTTGGTATTAGCATTACTGTAGTCAAATCTTAGTTCCCATGGACTGAGCAGAGGTTAATTCTTAAGATCTTATTTAAAATAATTTCCTATCAAATGATTTGCTCCATTTCTTGAAAAGAAACTGGCTTAACCTTTATACAAACATGTAAACACTTATGCCAATGCTTAAATAAAGCGAATCAGAGTAACATGATCGAATCCCTGAAGTACTTTTATTTAACATTTAAAATCACTTTTATTTTAAAGTCATTCCGTGCGATCTCAAAAGCAACCCTACCTCGTGGAGGGTACGATGTTGTGAACAGTACGTATATGCCTGTACAGACTACTCGTCACACTAAACAATCTCTGACAATACAGGCACCTATACGGCTTCTCCCTGGTATGCACCCGCATGTGTCGTTCCAGAATACATTTCGACTCACACAGTTTCGTACATATCGGGCATTTTCTGAAGGGCGTTCCAGGTACCTTTAACTCCAAATCTTCGTCATATGACAAGATCTGTGTCGGGTAGTCTTGACCTTGAATGGATAAAAAAAGGACTTTATTTTTATTTTGAGTGTATTAATAGATACTCCCTTTTGAGAGCAGTGAGGTTATTTATAGTCTGTAAGGGTCAAAAAATTAAAATATGACAATATAAATTTTCTTCTGCAGTAAAATGAAATAACTACAAATTAAATAAGCATTCACATAGATATTTTTAACTTTTATTTTTCAATATGAAGAATAAAAACACTTCCATAAGGGCATATCTAAATATTGCAAACTTAAATCTTTTCAAAACCATTTTAACTTGAAAATGAGTTTATAAAATTAATGTTCCTAAAATAAATGAACCACAACACAGCAATATATGTTCACAAACATTTTCTTTCTACGATTTTTCATCCAATCTGTTAGAAGGCTTGTATTTGTATTCAATCACGAGATATACCTTGTAGATGTAAATCTTTCCACATACATATGCAGAATTATCAATAAGTTTTGGTTGAACCATCTCAAATAGTTAAGTTACAGACTGCTCCTACTTATTCCACTTAATATACAACTATTTTTTCAAAATCTGAACCCGCCCAATTGCCATTTGGGTAAACAGCACATTGTTATTGAGAACATGGCATGTGTCTATATGTATAAAAACATATTAATTATAGTTAAAACATATCTAATCAGTAGTTCATGAAACAAGACTACTTAATTAATCAAAAAGCTCGAGTCATGCTTCTTTCTGATGTGCCGATACAGATTACTTGAAACGGAAAATGTCTCGTTGCAGTATTCACACTTGAACGGTCTTTCTCCTGTATGGATTCTCATATGTTTCACAAGGTCACACTTTGATGGCACAACTTTCGTACACTGTGGGCACTGTCTGTACCGTCCAAGACCTAACATACTCAACGACGAGCCATCTACAAAGGTTTCCTTCCTGTTCTGGGCAACTGAGGTACTTCTGGCTCGATCTGTAAAATAAATGTTGAATCTAATTTAACTTTCTCTTGCAATATGTAGATCAAGTATTATTGGCAATATATATAACATTACCAAAGCTCTGTAGAGTTTATAAGTAGAGTGGTTAGAATAAGCACACTAATCCCGCAAGCCCTGTACTGTTAAAAAAGCTTGCCAGGCTTATTCAAAATCTGAATTTTATATATATGACCAGGGATTAATACATTTATTTCTGTCCAGTAGTTAAGTTAAAATAGAGGCTTGTACATCCAAAAAAATCATTTCAACGTCTGAAAGTGTTAAAAGACTGGCACAATAAAAACAGGACTGCAGCTTTGATTTTTTTTAAGTAAAAAAGGAAAACAAGAATTAATAACATTGAAAATATGATAACTTTAAATCATGTTAAGGGCATAACAAACGGCATGGCTAAAGAATCGATATTAAACAAGCAAGTAAAAATGACAGTTTAATATTTTATCATTTCATTATTTTGTACAGTTGACTAGAATCTACATATATAAAACAGACCTGCTTATCCAAACAAAAATATTTTTCTTACATGTACTGATGTAAATTATGTTTCATAAGTATGTTAATTTACAACTTTCTCTGAGGTTTGCGATGATAAATGAAAAATCTGATTAAAACATTGTAAAATCGAGTGTAAAAATATAAATAGATTATTTTCCTGATATCATTGTCGAATAATTTCCTTACGCAATGGAACATTCACCACAACACTTTTACAACGATTAAATGGTCTTTGTACACATGTTGAAATTCAGACAGATATATAAATCCTGACATTAGTATTGCGAACCTTGCCTTACAAAAACGTATGCAGAGTTTGCTAAAAAAATTCCCAGTGACAATGCAGGGATAACTTGTTACAATTTCTAAAAGCTGCATTCTCACAGATTTACCGTTTTTCCAACTTTTTTATTTTTTGTCTTGGAGCGAGCAATTTTTTGCGTAAATATCTGCTAACCAGTGATGAAAGACTGCTGACAAAAGATCAGATCGCAGATCTTCATATTTCCATTCCAAATTTAATGTTTTACGCCTTAAACCGTTACTAACAGTTTAAGAAAAATGCATAAAACATCGAATTTGGGACGGAAATATGTAAAGCTGCGATCTGATTTTTGTCAGCAATCTTTTATCCCTGGTTTGCTGATATTTAAGCAAAAAATAAAAAGATGGTCATAAAGTTCAATCTGTGAGAGTGCAGCTTTAAGGCTAGTAATAACAGCGTAAGAATATAAGCTTTTTTCGCTTTCAATGTCTTTCTCCATGTCCTAATCTTTGGCAACATACAGGACTCAGATATCTTCAAATGGGCTTCATGACTGCTTATAAATTGCTTTAATCCATTCATAACTTTCTGGGTGCATATTTCTACAACCTTGTTTGCAATCGCTCTTGGCAGCAAATCATCTACCATATATAGATATGAGACAAAGATGGGTCAAATGTCAATATTAACTGCTGCAATGTCCTAAATTACTGACATCTTTCAGGTTACAAATCTCTACAATGTTTCAAAAACTTGCTCTTTTCAGCAAACCCTTACTAGAAATAGGGTACCTATCATTCAAATGTAAATAATTACTGGTATGTCAAACCCTGAAGCTGCGGACTGGTGTATGCATGAGGGAACTAATCTAATAATAACTTTCTGGACGCAAATTTCTTCATATGTTCATTATGCTGCTCTTGTCAGAGGGCCCTTCGACCACAAATAGGGCACAGATAAGTAAAATGCCAATAACTGCTCCTATATCATGCCCCGGATTGCAGATGGGGGGCAAGCACAGGGGACCTTATCTAAACACATATTTCCGGATGTAAATTTCTACAATGCTTTATCAAGTTGCTCTTGTCTGCGAACCCTCGACCACAAACTGGACATCGATGTGGTTTCTCCCCTGTATGTGTTCGCATGTGTTTGTCCAGATTAGGTTGACACGTGTTCACACGACCACAAATACTACACGTGTACTTTCTCATGGTGTCCAGGTTTCTCAGAAGCTGCTCCTGGGCGTAGATGTTCGTCTTCCTCGCTATAGTATCTGAAATGGAGAATCGGATTGGTTTTACGTTAAAAAAACTGTCCTCTCTCCAGCATGCAGTTTAGGATTAAAGCATGCATGTCAAAGCAAATTTACATTTGATCATATTTCTAAAATGTATTTCAGCGTTCTAAAATACCTCAAGGTAATGACCACTTAATTTTATGCTAAGTTGTTTATCCGTATTCAATGATTTTGTTTGTCCATAAACAGATTGAATGTGCCATATATTTTTGTCTACAATTTGCTCGAATGTGTTGTTTTTTTCCAAAATTGTTTCAAATGTGTTTTCGTTGAAAATCGATTTAAATTTTTGTCATAAAATGACTCAACTTAAAATTTACAACTGGGTATGATAACAAAAAACAACTTCATGCAATATTCAGTAACAACAAGCATGTTCATATATTTTTTATTCATCTGATCTGCTACAAACACAGAAAATAAATGGTTTAAAAACCTATCACATCTTTATTGACATTGACTACCGGTAGTTTTAAAGGGACTTGTCCACAAATTTGATATTGGCAAGAATTTTTTTCAATCTCAGTTAAAATGATTTATATTTGACCAACTTTTATCAACAAACAGCAACTGTGCAGATATACAACTTATATAATATAATTCTCATGTAAACAGAAATTTGTTATTTTTAGCCTAAAATCATTCAATTTTCAATAGCTGTTACAAAAACTTAGCAAAATAGAACATTATACGTTCCATTATTCAATATCTATTAACAATAGAGATCTTATTGGAACTAAAGATGTTTTAACGGTGGTACAATTTTTAAAGATCATTTTATTCACATTACATATCAATTGTTTTATTTTGATATCTGACACTATAAAACGTGCACAAGTTTAACAATCTACTGAAACAAGTAGCATTTTTGAATTACACATGAAAAAAGCAACTTTCCACACTTGCATCCCAGATAATGTACATTAATTTTACATTTATATGTCTATATAACGTTCACATGCAAAACTGAGTACAGCAGTTGTAAAATGACATAAAATGACCTTGTTTTTACAAAATAAAAAAAATTGTACGAATTATAAACTCTTAAATGTACAGATAATCAAATAAGAGACAAAAACCTTCAGAACAGTTCAATAATACATCATTTAAAGACAATCCTTTAATACCAGAGAAAAATGTTATTTTTACCCACATCATAAAATCCTTACAAACCAACCAAATACATATGAAATACAGACCCACTTTCACAGAATCAGTTCGAGTTAAATATTTGAGTTTTTTAAATTCTCAATGCTTGTTATAAAGAGAATAATTCAACATATTAATACACAACATATAGCAACAGAGCTTAATTTCACTTATATTTTGTCATATGCTTTTGTTTAAGGGTCTCCTGGTAAAAGAGAATCTTCTGCAATATGCACGACATAATGCGACTTTAAGTTCCCCTTATGTGTGAATCGCTTGTTACACTTCCCGCATACAAACGGTTTTTCTCCTGTGTGAATTCTCATATGAATGGTTAAAGCGCTTTTACATGACAGGACTTTACCACACACAGGACACTCAGATCTCTTCAGTTTTCCATCAAATTCCCCTGCACCAAATAGTTGTTCCTGACCTGTGTTTGCTAGTTGACCATGACCATCTAATGCTGTTTTGCCCTGATCTTTGAATGTGCTTGATGTGAAAACATGGTGGTCATAAGGAGATGAATTCAGGAAGCCTTGGTTATCTGAAAATGAAGAAATGGAAAATAAATGAATGATTGAATGAACTGTTTTCAGAATCTTAATGATACAATAGCTATTTAAATTGGCACTATATGGGTTTCATTTAATAGATGGAAAAAAATTGTGATTTTAAATTTAATGCATTATTAAATTTAATGCATTATTATGTGTATTATTCAAAAGCATACAATTGGTGTACATATAAAAATATTAGCAATATTTTGGTGCTTTTTTAACTGGAGAATTTGTGGCTTCATAGCTATAAATATTGTAATGCTTACAAAGCATAGCCTATAAAAAAAATATTTCAGACCTTTTTATTTCTACTTGGATTTTAAGTCAAGAATCACAGATAGACTTACAATTTAATGAATTTCATTATGTACAATTCACAATAATTAACAAATAAGAAAACATAACAATGGAATTTGTCTGTATAGTGCCTTAAAATAGTATTCCACTTCTTATATCTTTCAGAAAACATCACAGAAAAACATATCAATCCATATGCTGAAAATATCCAATAATCCATGACTGATCCATTATGACGGAATTGCCTAACTTCCTGATAGAACTACTTCAGAAATATTGATTTTACTAATGTTATTTCTTAAATGATCTTCTTCATCACAGTAGCAGCTTTTGATGTCTATTACACTCCCCGACCCGAACATGCACTTTCGACGTTTGATTAAGCAAACTCCACAGTTCCATTTCTAGCTTTGATCAAGTGAAACTCAAGACAAGACAAAGTTCAAAAGAGGTAAATAACTGCTTTAGATTGTCTTAGTATCAAAATATTCCTAACTATCACCTTTCACTGTGTTCTGACCTGAATAAACCTATCCAAAATACTGAATATGTAAATATTTAAAAAAAAAAAAATTTGAGTTTTAGCTGAACAGTTATCTAGAGGGTGTTGCACCCTGCTCTTTTCTAAGAGCCCAATTCAAACTATTGGCCCCTTTCATCCTTTGAACCTCATCCCTTTTCCTAATCACCCTGACCTTTTTCATAATCTGTCTAATTCCTTTTCTGAAGCACCCTGCCCCTTTTAAAAATCTGGCTTAAACTTGTTTCTTTATGAATAAGGAACTGGCCATTCTGGCAACTTTAAGTGCACCACTTGATGTTTCTTCTTGTTGCTTTTGTGGGCGAACCTCTTATCACAGACATCACACTTATATGGTTTTTCCCCGGTGTGAGTGCGCTCGTGAATCTCGAGCTTAGCTTTGCAGGGCTCCAGTTTTCCGCAGTACTGGCACTTGTGGGTCGCCTTAGCAGACTGAGCGTATTTTTGTGGACTTGATTCTGTTCCCATTGCTCCGTAAAAAGCTGTAGCTAGGATATCGGTTGGACCTATAAATACAAGATATATATGGCTTTTATATTGTGTTGATAAATTAGAACCCAGGTAGGACTTGCATAATATGCTTGTGGTAACACATACTATCTATTAGCAGTATGCAAAATTAGCAAAAGGGTGCAGGCCCTGCAGTTAATGCTATAACGCTTGGTTGGAGCCTTGCCCAAACATTTCAATATTACACAGCAGTTTTGTTATTATTTATCCAGTATAATGAACCTTATTCAAAGATTCATCCTTAATAACAAATAAGACAAAAACCTGCCTGTTTTAACTTTTTTTTATTCAGAAAATGAAACAAGCGCTTTTTACATTTACTTTGGCCTAAAAAGATTCCGGTTTGTTTCTGGTGACTTGACCGACCCTATTTATTTGCCACTGACTCCAAAAAAAAATAAATTGAAGTTGATAAAAAATTAACTTGCCAAAAAAAACATGTGGAATCCGAAATTTTCATCGGAAAACATGGCATTTGCCTATTTTACGATATTAAAAAAACAAAACAACTTACCGATCCACACCTGTTTGGGCATGTAACCAGAAACAAACTTTTTTAGGCCTAAGCTAAAAGAAACTACAATAACCAAAGAAGTCAAGCAACTTATACTTGTAAAACAATGGGATTATGTACACATGCAACGAGAAAACTGCAAAGTTTACATAAAAACAAGCATGTAAAAATGTAATCAAAAACATGACATGTGTCAACTTAAACTATAAACAATACTCTGAAATGTAGCTACTTATTTCAGTATTTATACCATCCATCGGACACAACACTTTCACTTCTTACTTCATTTCGTACGAGTGATCATGTGCTCTTGTGGGCAAAATTGTTGTTACAGAGACTAAAGAATGGTTTCTTGTTCTGTGGAATCAGGATTCCAGGCTGTTAAAAGATATTTCTCAACAACCAATATTTACACCTCAACTTCCATTCCTTAAATAAACTGCCTTTCGGCAATTGCGTTCATCAATCGATGAACGCAACATCTTCGGATCGTAATTCATATACATGAAAGCTATTGATCTTGTTATTGGTTGTATTGTGTCTGCAGGTCCCGTAAAATATAGATCAACATTTTTAAAAGTGTTAGTTTATTATATTTTAATTATATTGATACCAGAAGTGTTTCAATTTCACGTATTACAGTGATTTCAAGTGGTTGATCTTTTCCCGCGTTATTGTGACGTCATTTGAACAAAATGTTACCGGTTATAGGTAACAGAATGGGTAAGAACGGATTACTGAAAGGTTTTCTTAAATGAAATGAAGTATTTTTTTTAACAATTCTTGAATGAAATAATGAACTATTGGTGTAAATATAAGGAATGAATTGCGGGGTTGATGTCATTATCGGGAATATGAACGCAATTGTGTTGGTCAAAGTACGCGTGGAGTTCGGACTCCACACACATTGACCAACCCAATTGCATTCATACCCCTATAATGACATCAACCCCGCAATTCATTCCTTAATTAAAACCAGAGTTATGGTCCTTGTGAATGATATCTGTATTGTCAATGGTAACATGATTGTACTAATAAATGTTTCATTATAATACCTTAACAGTAAATATAACAGATTTTTATCTATGGGTGATGTTCAAGTGTTTGCTTGATACATAAAATGATAATGATAGCATTCCCAAGGCTATGACCTCCCCTTTTCCTTTTCAAAATAACCCCTGACAAGCTAAATCCATCACTGAATCATACACATCCCAGGTTGTTCACTACTTATTCCAATCCGTATGGGTGATCATGTGACTCTTTAAGTTGCTCTTGTGGGCAAACCCCTTGCTACAGATGATACACTGGAATGGTTTCTCCCCCGTGTGGATTCGTAGATGGAGCTTCAGGGCGGACGGGCCCGAGCACAGTTTGCCACACTCGCTACAACGGTTTTTCTCAAGCCGTAAGAGGTTTGGGAGACTCTGGAAAGTTGCTGTGGATGAGTGCTGCTGCTGTTGGCCTGGAAAGGATGCAAGATTTTAAGAAAGGGAAATATATTGTTTACAATTGACTATTATAGACATTCTCGTTAAAACAGGCAAGATAAATATTTCTAAGCCGGGATAGAGAAAAGTCCTCTTTTTTGTTTCTCATCAAAATCTGCCCCTGGTGTCCATTACCTCCTGCCCCAACAATTTTATCAAGTAGGCAAATCTACCATTCCATCGGAAAAATCATTGAGATTGCCTGCAAATCCTCATTTGGTAACAAATCAATCATTAGGATGCAAAGATGTGTCCGAGCATTCTAGATAATAACATCGAAAATATTTCTATGTTTAATTATAATTGATTAACCATCATATTATTTTTGAATGGATAACATTTTTTTAATAACACCATAATGACAGGGCTATTATGTAATGATATATTAAAGGGACATTTACTATGATTATATGGCAATTCAATTTATTTGTTTCTTAAATAATAAAATGCCTATATCAAAAAAGCTCTCTGTGAAAACTTAACAAGTGTATGAATGATGGATGGCATACCTTAAATGAAGAAATGGCAACAAGTGATGAACAGAAGCATGCCAAGCAAATGCCAAAAGTTGTAATTTTTCACTCAATAAAAGGGACATGATTTTACTTTTATTTAAGCTCAAGTTACGGGCCTGGTACATGTGCAAAATGTTTCTGGGAACTCTCATGTGCTCACACTTTCAATTAAAAATCTTGAACAATTTTGGAGTTATATGGCTACACCAAGGCTATGACAATAACCTTTATTATAAAAAAAACCCAGACGAGTTAAAGTCAGAGAAATTGTGGCAAAATTAAAATATAGCACAGGATTCAAAATTCATCCACCTGCTCCCTTTTATTAACATCCAGATGAGAATCTTAAGATCGTTTTTCTCCGGCTTTATCATTTTTTTTGAAAACTTAACTATGAAACTAAAAGGAGTAAAAAATTACCAAATCTCCTAATTCATATGAACCAAATAGTGTTTTTTCAGGTTGTTTTTCTGTGCAAAAGCCTTGTCACACATGTCACACTTGAATGGTTTTTCTCCTGTGTGTATGCGAACATGGTTTCGCAGGGCCGACCCAGACTGCGTAAGCTTCCCGCAATGTGTGCACTGGTAGTTTGTCGGTACTGAAATAAGGTCAAAAATAATATTTTAAGTTGTTTTTTTTTCTATTAATTATAAAATACATTGCACTGTAGATGAAGATCAATTTTCTGTTCATAAAGAAACAGCATTTGAAAGTAGTTAAAAGTCTTTATAATGGAACGTATCATTTCATTGCCTTCATAGCCAGTCAGCACGAACCATAATAATGAAGGAAAATTCAATTTCTTTTAAAATTTATTTTCAGGAAAACTACACTGTAACACAAACTGCATGGTCACAAAACTGTCAATCAAACATGAAGCAAATGCAAGGAAATTCAAATTAACATATAACAACAGGTGGGAATGCCGAATCTCTTCAATTTAAAATGGAATAACAAAAGTTCCAGTTCCGATATAGTCACAGATTCATTAACATTTATAGTTAACACAACAGTTTAAATTCAGCAAAAAACATTTTTATTCATAACATCACGACAATAAGATAAAGAAAAAAATTTGGTTTCTGCAATATTACATGTTTTTTTAAACCATTACAGCTCAGTTCTTCAACTGCCAGCACAAATGAGTGACCAATCAAACACTGCCAGCACAAATGAGTGACCAATCAGACACTGCCTGCACAAATGAGTGACCAATCACACACTGTCAATATGTCCTGTAGCCACCATGTGTTTCTTCAGATTATTCTTCTGCGAGAAAGCACGCCCACACACTGCACATGCGAAGGGCTTTTCGCCTGTGTGGATCCGCATGTGGGCACAGACTTTGTACTTTGTGGGCTCAATTTTCCTGCAAAACGGGCACCGGAACACTCTTACCCCAGTCACAACGCATGTCTGGTAAGTGAACTCATTTGGCGTCTTCCCAGGAGACAGCTGCGCAGTTGGACTTTGCCCTGCAATGTTTACAATTTGGTAGAAATTGTACTTTATAATAACAAAAGCTGGTTTGCATGAAATGAGCATATCAATTCACCCCTATTATTAACCAAAAGACAAACTAGGAAGATTAATTTATGCAAAAGGGTAAATTTTCCTATTACTTCCAATAATGTGCTATGAAGTAGCAGAACTGATAAGCCATACACTGGCAGGCCTAGTATGGCTTGGTTTGAAATGAGGTAAAGGGTTAATATAAAATAAACCAAAACAAACTAATGTTATTTGAAATTACATTTCTTTTATTTGTATGAAATCCAAAATTTGTTAAAAAATACTGATGTTGATTTCCAAACATATTCTTACTTCACAGTTTATATACTTCATTTAAATCCGAAGTAAACATTTTCTGTATCACATTTCCAAGAGTTAAAAACTCAAGAATACTACAAACTACTTCAAAGGTCACTTTTTAAAGCTGAGTTTCCGTATGATCGCTAAATGTATCATTTTGTAAGTGGA
Source organism: Mya arenaria (assembly GCF_026914265.1). Lineage (NCBI taxonomy): Eukaryota > Metazoa > Mollusca > Bivalvia > Myida > Myidae > Mya > Mya arenaria. Next base: position 22,398,848 of record NC_069131.1, on the reverse strand, counting down.
AAAGTACTGACATAGTTACAAACCTAGAACTCAGAACTGTCCTTTAAAACATTCAACAACACTAGTGATGTCTGAAAAACTGTCCAACTGATTTATACAAAACAATCTGGTCTGCAAACATGTTTGAGAGTTACACTGAACTCGGGTCTCTGAATCAAATGATCTGAATTTTAAAATAAAGGATAAAACATTCCAAGGTAGGCTTGCATAAGCGGCATTATGCCATGTGAGTTATCAGTTACATCATATCACCGGACAGGTCCAAAACTTGCCTTATATGCCATCTGATTATATTTGAGTGCTTGTTTCTATCTTGTTTTCTTTACTAAACCACCATGAAGACAAAGTGAATTTAACATTTACATAATAACATGAGTCACGTAGTGTGATTTAAGGTTGCTCTTCTGAGCGAAACTTTTCTGGCAGACGTTACACTTGAACGGTTTTTCGCCTGTATGAATCCTGGTGTGTTGGTCGAGTTTCCACTTGGTCGGCTCTGTTTTCCCACAGAAATCACATCTGTACTTCATCAGTTCAGTTTTTCCGTCTCTGCTTGTCTGCCTTTGATCTGCAATTTGTGAAAGGTAAAAATTATTTCCCCTTTAAGGCAAATTCTAAACTCCCTTCTGATTTGCAGTTTTTACAGGCAAAAATATTTTGACTGATAATCATTTCTCAAAAGATCTACTCAAGATCAAATAACCAAATGAACATAACAATTAAAGTTTGTTGATCATTTCTTTTTAAATCAGATCATATCATTTTATATCTTGTTTAACACAAGTTAGTTTTAAGTAATAACTTATACAGCAACACAGTTGAAACTGATATTTTTGGATTTGTATTCAGAAACAATTAGAACACTAAACACAAAATATGTTGGCCGGTATACATCTAACATTCATAAAAACAAAATCACATGTATATTTACAGTTATCGAAATATACACAAGCCTGCAAACCCTGCACTGGTAAAATGTATTCCATGTTTGCTCAAATTCTGAATTTTATATAGCAGGGCTTGTTAAAAAATTGAGGCCAAGCTTATGTTAATGTAAAAGAATTCGGGCTTTTCATTCAAAAGTCTAATTTTGATTACTGAGTTAAAGATGGGATGCATACAATATATTATGATGTAAGAAGTCTCGTTACAATGCACTATTACAGGGCTTTTTCTATAGTACCCACGGGTCCGACTATCGGACCCATTCCCAAAGCAAAATATAAGATATTTTTCCCAATCTTTAGAAAAAAATCCCAATCAAAAAAAAAAAAAAAAAAAATATTATTTTTTTTTTGAGATTTTTTTTTTAACCTGTACTTGTCCATTTTCAACATCCTAATCGATAATGTGATGTGAAGTTTTTTTGGTAATTGAACTCAGAAATCATTGATTTTTATCAAATTCAGAGATCTGACACATGAAATATTATCTGTCATGATTTATTGCAATAGATATTTACACCCCAAGGATTGATATTTCAGCCATTGTGGGTCTTTTAAAGGAAAAATAAACTAATATTAAATCATTTCCTAATTCGCAGGAAACTAGACAGCTTTTTCTTTTAACTGTAAAATTTCCCAATTTCGGCATTTTCTCGACGCAAAATTTCCCAAAATGTCTAGGGTCTTTTTCCCAAAATGGGCAGAAAAAGCCCTGTATTATTTTAAGAGCACATTTCTTTTAAAGCACGATAATGAGCAGATATTTCAGAACATTTGTTTAAGTTGACAATGTTGTTAACAGTGAACTATTTTAAGATGTTTTAAATAAAACAAATTAAAACAGTTGCCGCAAATTTTGTAACAAATGCATATAACAAGAGTTACCATGAAACATTTAAAGAATTTAATATTTGAAAGTTAAAAATGATATGTTAACAAAATTGTTAACTTTTTTAACAACATCCTGAACAATTGGTCCAATATTGTAGAATTAGCTAATTTCCTTTTTCTTTACAACAGCCATTCTTTGTTGTGCACAATATAATGTGACTTCAGATGACTTTTCTGTGTAAAGCGTTTCTTGCACAAATGGCACTCAAATGGTCTCTCTCCCGTGTGAATTCGCTCATGTATGATCAGCTTTGCGTTGCTAGGCTCCCTCTTGTCACAGAAACGACATTGGAATCGGTTCTTTAGGTCTCGATAGCCTGAAGTTAATGAATTTAATGCATTTATTTTTCCCCTCTCCTTTTCTTCCATAATTTTTTTTATACAATATATAGTCAACATCAGCGGGCAACAATTTTGACTGTTACTTCTCACTATAACCGGCTAGTACACAGTTACCAGACATCCTGATACAATCGGATATGCAGTTAACAGTTTCAACAAGCCATTTATGCGCTTTGTTTAATTTCTGTTATCAGCGGACAATGTTGAGGTTATCAAAGAAAGGAATTAAGTAAATTAGCAAAGTTTGTTCAGTATAATAAAATGAAAATGGCTTAAGTCTGTGATGACAGTGTATCCTCGTGGTAAACAATATGCAGGGTGCCATTCAAAGGAGACAATATCTACATGATATTGCACCCATTTATTTACCAAACAAAAATAGAGTGCTTAGGTTCAGCGTTTTTATACCTTATATAAGAAAAATAAGCCTAGTTTTTCCCCTAAAATTGAAAATTCCCCTCTAAAAAATCAATATTATTTTTTTCATTTTTTTTTTTTAGAAAGTCTTTTTACCTGTACAGATACATTTAACATCTTAATAAATTATGTAGAAGACCATTCAGAGAAACAAATCTCTCTCTGTCTAAATACTTAACGCATTCAGTTTTGCAACTGTTCCTCAAACAGCCAATGCGATTGTCACATGCAGTATTTATGCTGGCAAGATAGGAGACAAACAGCAACATCGAGCAGACTGAACGATTTCTATAACCACTAACTGGCAGAAAGTAACTCTTATACAAGATGTGGAAACATTATTTATTTAAACAATATCCAGATCATATATTATCCATTTCTTGTTATTGATTTGATGCTGTGTATTTGAAGGTCTGGCACTCAGTTTTCATTTTAAATAGACTTAGTACCTGCAGTGTTCAGTTTTTTAACGTCCTCATCAAAGGTTAAAGCCTAAAGTAACATCTTCCGATGAATCTGTCATTTCACAAATTCAGATACACTTCAAATTTAAAATTCTAAGACAAATTTGGAAATAACGAGCTCGACACATGCACAACCATGTGTGTTTTAAGGTTGTTTTTCTGGCAGAACCCTTTTCCACAAACGTGGCACTTGTATGGTTTTTCTCCAGTGTGAATTCTCTCATGGATTACGAGCTTAGCATTACTCGGCTCCAGTTTTCCACAGTAATGGCACCAAAATTTTCTCTTTGGCGGCAAGTTGTCGTCAAAGCCTGAAAGAAATACAAAATTATAGAGATAATTAAATTTGAAAAGGCTTTGCTGTTTCAAAATAGTATAAAATAGAATGTTACTTTCAGAAGATATTTTTTTCATAAGGCTTGTCAACATGTTATTTTGAACACAATTTTCAAGGCCCGAAAATATCTTCATAGTATTTTTAAGCTGTGGGTCGTCATGGTTAACAAAATAGGGGATGGGTTGGGGTTTGGGGTCCCAATTGATTGGGTTACAGTCAACAACAATTGAAAGTGCATATGACATACCAGGGATACATAATAAGTTCCGAATGAGAGCCCTAGCTTGGAAATTGAGTCAGATACTCAGAGTTTCAGAGTCGGAGAAATCAGAGGTATAATGTTACGAAAAGAGATTTCCATAAAAACATTCATAAATTTCAGGCTTTGATATCAAATACTCCAATTTGGTACAGACCTGAGGGCATTTCAAAATCAAGTATTTTTTTTGTTCAACAAGGTCATACTCTTTTGAAACAAGAACTCACAAAAAAAACTAACATTAGGTAATGTACAATATCATAACATAAAGTAACCAGTGTTGATTATTCATTTAAGAAAGGTATTTAAAATTCTGCAGAGAACTAACAGAGTTTTTATTTTTAGCTTGATCTATTTCGAAAAAATAACATTTCAACAGTACTTCACGAAATGAACTGCTTTATGAACACGCAGGTTGCTCTTATTAGCGAACGATCGGCCACACATTTCACACTTGAATGGCTTCTCTCCCGTATGCTTGCGTTCATGTATGACCATTTTAGATCTAGTAGGCTCTCGTTTCCCACAAAATCGGCAACAAAATCCACCCACTGAACCAGGGTCATCTGAAAAACAACGCCAATCATAAAACTTCTTGTTTAACAAAAACTGTGTTTTAATTGATTTCTGGATATCTTTTATTCCAGCTAATTTCCAGCTTTTAGTTAATGTATGTTTAATAGTAATAAATATTCTGTGACCCATTTTAATAATAATATGAGTCATAAGGTGAAATTTTTGTGCCATGTTTTCTCTTTTCTTTTGTAATATATTTGCAAGATAAGAACTAAAATCAGCAGTTATATTGAAAACATTAAAATGAAGACATGTCTTGCCAGCTGTGAATTTTGTACATATTTAAGATTTGTAGCGATTAATCACAACCTGTTGGCTCGATATCCCAGGGACTAGCGAAAATACTTTAAGCCTTGGGAAGTTTCGATCCAACTGGGGATACTTTCAAAGAGTTAAACAAAATCAGTCCTTTACATCCTGTTTGAGCCAATGAGAAAATTAAGCTAAGCGATATCAAGCCAACAGGTTTCAACTGTACAACCAAGATCCTTTAATGAAACTGGCCCAAGGAAACTGTAGAAGAATTCTGACAGTCAGGTACGGATCAAACATTATGGACACTTCCTAAAAATTTATATATCATTCTGAACTTTCTGCACCTAAATTATACAAAAGGATGAAGTTTCTATTGGAATATCATTGTGACCATTACTTGTCAATCTTCTCCCATAGAAGAAAACTGTGATGATGATAATCACAAATATCAGTCTTCCCTTTTTCATGTTTATTACATCATTTATTAAAACAATAATATGACTCAGTCCTCTGATGATGATCCTGTGGTATTACCATCTAATCACATCCTCACTGATAAACTGGTTAATTTGCATCTTTTTTTTCATTTCAAACACAGTGACAAGAAATCAAACAATTACATCGAAATAATACATTTAAACTTTCAAAAACTTCCAAAAAAAATAATCATCACAATATCTGCCAAGATAGTTAGTAATTTATTCAAGTTCAACTGAATGATCATTTACTCAGCCGATTATTTGGAACTGAAGAGTTTGGCTGTATGCACAGCAATGTGAACACGAAGATTGCTCTTGTGCGCGAACGTTCTATCACACATTTCGCACTTGAACGGTTTTTCTCCCGTGTGTATCCGTTCATGGACAATCAATTTTGACCAATAAGGCTCGATTTTCCCACAAAATCGACATCTGAAACCACTTGGTGCTCCATCATCTGAAAAAAAGCGATAACAGAATAATCTAAACATTTTTTATAAAAAGAACTCCTAAATTAATGTATATACCTATTCCCAGGTTACTGAGAGATACATGATTAGATGAACAATGTTAAAAGGCACAAATGCAGCAGTAATTTTTCATGGTTTATTAAATAATCAACAATACTATCCTTTAATAATTTAACAAATATAAACAATAGCTCTTGCAATATGACATGATGTTAAAAGAGTGATTTGTTATCATTTATCACAGTTTATAGACTATTGTCAATTGGACCACAGCACTTTTTCCCTGCAAGTAACTTCCATTCCAACGTGAATATCTACAAGACTTATTTTCCAAACAAAGAAACTTCCTTTCCAATAGGGAATTTCTCAAGGACTATTTTCCCATATGAGGACTATTTTCCCAACAAAGTAACTTCATTTGTGAAATTTAAATTTCTCAAGGACAATTTTCCCCTTCTGATGACTATTCTCCCTTCTCAGGGACTATTTTTCCATTCTCAAGGACTTTTTTTCCCTTCTGAGGACTAAATTCTCTAATGAATGACTATTTTCCCCTTCTGACTATGTTACCTTCTCAAGGACTATTTTTCCCCCTCTCAGGGCCTATTTTTACATTCTTCAGGACTATATTCCCTTCTCAGAGACTATTTTAACATTCTCAAGGACTACTTTTCTTTTCTGAGGACTATTTTTACATTCTCAAGGACTATTTTTCACTTCTGTGAACTATTTTTCCATTTTCAAGGACTATTTTTCCTTTCTCAAGGACTATTTTCCCAACAAAGCAACTTCCTTTCCGATATGAATCACAATATGCTTGTTGAGGTTCCCTTGCTCAGTAAACCCTTTTCCACAAATTGAACACTTAAACGGCTTATCGCCTGTATGAATACGCTCATGTCGTCTGTATTGGAAAGGGGTGGGGAATCTTTTTCCACAATAGAGGCAAGCGTATCTGCGTCTGTCTGTAGCAGGTGTCCGATTGAGTTTCGTGCCATAAATGTCTGCAGAGTGCCAGTCCGCTGAAATTATCAACAAATATTTCATTTTTACAATCTACTGGGATGCATACTTCCTTAATAAGCAGACAACATAACTTCTGTGGCCACCTTCAAAGAAGACAGATTCTGTCTTAAAAGTTAAGTGAACGGTTCTCATGAGCAAAATAAGCCTCAAGTATTAAAGAAAATGATTTCACATATATTTCTGGTATAAAATGTTCACCAAGACAATTTTAAGGGGTGCGTGCCAAGTGCGCCCTCCCCGGGTGACACCCCTAGTGATAGGGGTGTGTTGTCATGGATATCTGAAATCTAGATAAGGCGTTTGATTGAATAACCCTTAAGAAAATTACTGCCAATAATGAGAATCACTTTACAAGCACTTAACAAATTTTGTTCTTTCCATGATTCTGGAAAATATAATAATTCCAGAACAACTCGTTCATACATATATCAATACATATAGCCCGGAATTAACATAACTGGGTTTTCCCATGCCGGTACAAATAAAAGGTGAATTTCAAGCTATTGAAATTCATGTAACAGTCCAGTGACTCTATTGTTTCCTAAATAACATGTGTATATTACAACGGTTTAATTTTGTTTGTACCGGAGGATTAGGTCGGAAAAACCAGAATGGCTATAATTCCGGGCTACAACTATTTAAGGAATATTGGGATTTAAAAATAGTTCAACTAAGTACCGTATTATAAGTACTGTGACTAGGATGCTAGCATAGATAGGACGCAAAAAAAGTTTTTTACACTTTTGAATACATTTATTCAAAATCACCATTACTACACGATATATATATAGTTACATACGAACATTTGACATAAAACGTAAGGACGTATCAAGGGTCTGCAAAATGCAAAACAGGCCTATGAGATAAAAGTATTTACATTATTATGTTATTTTGTATACCTAAACTTTCATAAAATTGGCATTTTTTGAAAAATGATTAAGAATGTTTAAAATATCAAAATTCTATCTTTTTAACTTCCAACAGTTTTTCAAACTATAAAAATGAAACTGGGGATAAAATATCCTTTTTGCAATTAGGAACATAATCTGAATATCCACTTTAAAAATCAAAAGGGAAAACGAAAATTTGGCAAAAAAAAAATCAATTTCAAATGTAAGCAAAGTAATTTAGAATGCTTCACAACCATAAAATATTTAAAACAACAAACATACGGAAGTTTAACTTTCAGCTTTACTACATAATGACATTTCTTTATTTTTTGTTTTTCAGTGAAATTAATTTCACAGCTGTTTATCTTATCCCTTCTCACATTTGTATGAAAGTAATATAGTTTTTAATATATACAGAGATATTCAGTGACATTATAATCATGTTAATTTCACAGCTGTTTATCTTATCCCTTCTCACATTTGTTATGAAAGTAATATAGCCTTTAATATACAGGGATAAAACATTTCCAGTTTTCCAATAAATGCTAATGAATTTGACATTTTAATTTAATATAAGCGTAAAAGAAACAGAAAATTTGTTGAATTTTGGGTTGAAATCAGATTTTAATACACTCAGGATCACAGACATTTATTAAGTTTACTCGTGAAAATACGGCTCTTTGTGATTGCTTGAAAGCAAATAACCTTAAATTACACTGAATATCCAGAAATCTCCTTCATTTATTCCTCCCCCCCCCCCCACATCACTCACTATCAGTCTGAACCACCTGCATGTCCAAAGTTTCTACATTTGAACCTTGCGATTCAATACTCGTGATAACAAGCTGGACACTGTCATCTTCATTTCCAACCATTTGCTCTGTTTCGCTGTTTGAAACTGCAGCAGACCAAGTGTCATTCTTGGAATGTTGAGCCTTAATATTTGCAATAATTAACTGGACATCCTTATCAATATCACCCTGTTGTGCATTACTTTCTGCGGCAGGCATTTCATCTTCATCAATAGTTGTCGAAACCTGTCCAACTTTTGTTACTACAGAGCCATGTTCAGTGCTAATATTTACTCCGCCTGAATTCTGAGCGTCACTTTTCACAATAGATAAGGGGACATAACACATGTTTTTTCCACTAGTGTTCTGATTATTTTCTATTTTGGCTAAAGCCAAGGGCATATAATCCATGTTAGCACCACTGACAAGAATCTCACAACGATGTCCCTTCCAATTACTTATCTGGGAAAACCTCCTATCACACGTCGTGCAATGATATGGCTTTTCTCCTGTGTGTGTACGCTCGTGTTTCTTAAGATCACAGATGTCCCGAACGCGCCGCCCACAAAATCGACAGAAAAACCCGCATTGTTTTCCTTGGAATTTTAATCGAAGGGGATCCCCACATGTCGGACAGCAATAACGATACAGTTTATCCTTCTTTTCCACCATTTCATTGTAATCGGCAAATACGCAGCACGTTTTACAGAACAGAAGCTCAGGAAATTCATTGATATGATCGGGTCGTGAGGGTCGCCCGCCTCCATACCTCGCTTTGTTCAAGGCCACCGTTACCATGTCGGCTGCAATGAAAATGAAATCGTAAAACATTGAAATTTAAAAGCCTTCGTCTGAAGATCTATCTATTACTACCATATACTTATTTTTATATTACTGGTTGGGTCAAAACACAATAAAATTTATGAAATGAACATTGAAACACACACATGATTATTTGACCAATATCTTTAGTTTTGACGGTTTTTATGTTCTTCATAATAATAAATCTATATAATAGAAAAATACTTTTTTCAAATATGATTTTGAACAGGCCGGTAAAAAAAACGAAACAGTTTAGTATAAACATTTATTCTGATTTTTTTCAGACAACAACAAGTTTACAGAATAGACAAGTACAACAACTACGACTTTCTCTACCCATTTCTCTTATTAATTAAGTTATAAACACATAAATGATGAAACACATTTCAAATTTGTGTGTATAAGATATCAAGCCGTACTTGCTCTTAATTTGTCTTAAAGAAAATTCATTTATAAATTGGTAATTCCAGCCTTTTTTTTCCACCTTTCTGGGAATAGGAATGGGGCCTTCCTGATTAGGAAAAATGAGCTATTAAGACTAAAATTAAGAAAACATGTTTTTTTTAGAATACACAATTTTTCCCTGTTATGTTCACTTCAGGGAAAACTGTTAAAGCCAAACTCCTAATTCTTCAGAAAAAAACAAGACTGAAATCTAAAAGCAATTACAAAATGTAATTCAAAACCATATTTCAATGAGAACGATTTGAAATGATGAACTTTTTATGGGCTTTTTAATGCACAATTGTTCATCACGTGCTAACAATATTAAGTTTACCCCATTTCATACACAAATAACACTTGTGCATAAACTCACGGCTTAAAATTGTCACTTTTTTTTCAATTATAACAAGCACGCTGCAGAGCAAATGCTGCCAAGCAAATATTGGCGCTCACCTTTTTTTCCAGACAAATATGGGTCATAACTAAACCACTCACTCTTCTTGAGCCTGGCAACATGTGTACCAAGATTCATTTAAATGTTTTAGATAGTTGATGTAGTTATTGCCAAGGTGAAAGTTATGCACAATGCCCCCGACACTGGCTGTGACAAAACCTAAACTAAAACAAGACTGGCTAAAAATCATGGCATATTAAAATGAACAACCATATGTGATTTTAAGTTATTCTTCTGAGCGAATCTTTTTGAACAAATATTGCACACAAACGGTTTGTCCCCCGTATGAATCCTTCGGTGAATCTCCATCTGAGATCGGAACCGATATTTTGCACCACAATCGGGACAGTTGAGAGTCTCCATCCCACTTGACATCGAAGATGATGATTCAGGAGATGTCGTCCTGGGATGCATCAATGAAACTTGGGTCTGGTACATAGACTGGTTAGGTACATTCTTCTGCATGGAGTGGACTCCTTGCAATTGATGGAGCGGATCCATATTTGGTGCTGTAAAATGAAGAAATATCACTAATAACATAGAACGTTCGATGAGAATATCTTATTTTGAACAGCAAGTATAATTCTGCATATGGCTGTGTTTAAGTGGAAGAAATCTATAGACTGGTTTAAGTGTGAGAAATCTATAGACTGGTTTAAGTGTAAAAAATATATAGACTGGTTTAAGTGTAAAAAATCTACATACAGGTTTAACTGTAAGAAATTTATAGAACGGTCTAAGTGTAAGAAATCTTTAGAAGGGTTTAAGTATAAGAAATCTATAAAAGGGAGGGTTTAAATAAAAGAAATCTATAGATGGGTTTAAGTAAAAGATATCTATAAAGGGAAGGGTTTAAGTGTAAGAAATCTATAGATGGGTTATAGTGTAATAAATCTATAGCAAGGTTAAAGTGTAAAAAATTTATAGAGGGGTTTTAGTGCAAATGTATGTCACTTTAGAAATGGGGCAAGAACTCGGAAAGTTTTACCTTTAATCCTTCAAGATATATTCCACATAATGGAAGCATATTTGATTGGATGAAAAAAACAGGGTTTTGAGCTAAACTGAGGGAATCTTTTCCGGCATACAAAACAACAGTGACTAAAATATCAACAAACTCTATCGTTCATATAGTCATATATGCAAAACAATGTTTTTTTTTACAGCAATGGGGCATAATTTACACAGGAAAATAAGCCAATGACGATTTTTCATTGAATATTTCAAAAACATTATCTGCTCCTCTTCTCCATTTTTCATATTCAAAGACACATTACAAGTAAATTAATGTATAATTGACCTCCCATTTACACCCAGGCACCAGTGTGTCAGTTGTTTTTGCTCTGACCTGTCGATGTTTCCTTTGTTTTCAACATGGGCTGGAAAGTTGAAACCCAGTAATTTGCCGCCTTATCACCGTGAACCTACATTGCATTTTTTTTTTAATCCTGTTATGCAAGGTCAGGATACAGCCCAAACAAGGATCACAAGAACCATGACCTACAATCTTGACCTTTGAGGTTCAGACCTGAGTTTTGTGCATGACACGCTGCCTCATCATTGTGAACCTTTATGGCAAGTTTTTTGTTAATCCTATTATACATGGTCAAGATACAGCCCGAACAAGGATCATTTCTCGCTCAACACAAGCAGGCTCCACAAAAAAGAACAAAAAACTTAGTCTAAACATTTTATCTAGTGACCTTGCAACTGACCTGATATGACCCACATTTACACTGGTTTAATACATCAAAATGCCAGATTCTTACCAAGTTTCATGAAGATTGGGTTAAAACCATTGTATTTATGACAATGTCAATTGTAAACATTTCCAGAACGGCTGTCCACTGAGTTTTCACCAATCCATAACCCACTATTTTCCAAATGGAAAGTCCGGCCCTCAGTTGATACACTATTAGGTACAGGGTTTACACAAAAGGTATCAGCAGGCAGGAGCAACTGCTATGGTTCTATGTGCAGAAAAGTTAGCTAAGCTTATCCTAAGCTTTCAGTCGCAAAAACATGTTAAGGTCATGTATAAAAAAAAAATTGCCAAGAAAAAAAAACCTGCATGTCTTAAGGGGCTTGCACTTCTGTAAGAACAAGTATTATACAACATTTAACTATGTCGTAATCATATCAAATTCTAAGCAGTTGTGATCACTCAGTTTAAAATTTATTATTACACAACAAGATGACAGTAACTTTCACAATAACAGAATGGTTGCCAAGTGGTTCATAAAACACTTCATACTAGCACTAACACTGCAAACAAGGGATCATTGTCCTTCGACCACATACATTCCCGAAGAAAAACCCATGTGTCACAAATTGCACAAAGCTCACAACAAGTTTGCCGATGCATGCGTCACCAAGTGAGTTTTGAGGTGGTACCTCCTTCGAAAGCTTTTTCCGCACATCTCACATCTGAAAGGCTTTTCCCCTGTATGAACCATCATGTGTACTTTAACTGCGGATTTAAACCGAATAAAGAGACCACAAATCGTGCATCTGTGCCCCGAAAAGCTTTCAGAAGTTTTAACTACGCTTAGTCCCAAACAGTTTCCGTCATTTGGCCAGTTCTCATCGCCAAGGACATAATCTGTAAGATAAACAAAGTTTCAGTATATTTTTTGAAAGATTTAAAAGTGAACCAATCAGGAAAAAAGGGAAATAACCTCAGGTTTACCCAAACAAAAAATATTGTTTTCAATAAAAATTGCCTGTGGGGTAAAATTGGCATTTTTGTGCAGATACACAGTAAGTCAATGAGTTCGATAAGTCTGAATGCACTTGATGTATCAGTGTTCCCAATAGCAACTTAAATGGTTAAAAATATCTATCCTTGAACATACATTAATGTTATTTCCTTCCTGTAGTCATATTGTACTGGTTACGGGAAGTGCTTTCAATGAACAACAATATCCACCGCAATCAAACATCAGATCTCAGATAGACAAGGGGTGTGACATGACACTCAACAAATATCCAAATATCAGATAATATTTTAGCCACAGTGTATGGCCTTGCATCCTACAATTCTTCTGTATTGTAATTTGAACATTGATACAAATTTTTATGCAAATTTCTTAAAACGGTATTGTGATGTTTAATGCCAAAGGTTTTGAGGTACGTAAGGATGCCATAGCAACCACCCACATCAGTACAATGGTGTAAGAATCAAAGTTCTCAATAACTTTCAGTTGAACCATTGTAAAAAGTAAAAAGGCCAACATGCTACTACCGGTACTTATTGTACTTCAAAATAACTTATTTTTTAACCTCCCTAATTGCCATAATTTGAACTGTCCATTTTGGCTGGCAGTCAGTTCTTATTGACAACACTGAAGAATATAACAGAGTTGTTATAAGTTTCACAATCCCTGTATCTTACTGTTCCTTTCTTTAGACAATAGATTTAAAATCTAGGCACAATATAACTTGACATTCAGGTTTTTTCTCGATCTTTTGACTACGATGATAGCGCAGTGCTACCTTTTGACTGCCGAAAATGTGCTTGCTTCCAGTCAGAATACAATCAAAACATAACATTTGAAAAACTATTGTTTCAATTGCTTCAGCTTGATTTTTTTTTCGGAAAAATCCATAATGTTTCTGAGGTTATAGAAGTGACAAATTGGGAGCTTGTTTATCTAAAATACTTTTGAAAAAGTGTGCCTCAATAACAGCGTTTCTGCCAGGCCTTTATTGCTTGTTGGGCCCAATGTGCCTTCCTGCGGCAAGGCTAATTACCGACATGCGTTAATTGCACAACATGCCTTAATCCAAGCACCACTTGCACTACTGTTATAAAACAAATCGATGTAGGGAGAGGACACACGTCCAAAACCCATCCCATTTTTCTCCACAAGCCTTCAGAAAATCCTGGCAAAATCCCGGTCTATAGAATGTATCTATTATCATAAAATCATATCATACACAATTACCAACACCATCATTTCAATGTTATGGTTTTGCCATATCCTTTTATTTCTGAAAAAAACACACCAGCTATCAGATAAAAAAAACGTAACATTCACATTTTGCATACTATACACCATGATGAAACAGGAATAACAAGTTCATATCATAAATTACAAATCAACAATGATTGTGACATTTTTTTGTCAACAGTAAGTGCTACTGCATGTTTTCTGCTTCAGATGTCTCCGACTCCAGGTACAAATTCTTCTTCTGAGGCCGCTCTAGAAGACGTTTTCATTTTCTTCCTGTCACATGCCGCTTTTATCTTCTACATTTCTGTGGAATATCTGAAAGTCTACAAAATTCATTAATCTGCCAAATTTCAGCTCTCATACTGTAGGGAGAAAACATCTGAAACTTGATCATCATTTCAACAAAAAACATCAACCAAAATATTATACAGTTCTTCAAACATACAGCACACAAATTTTGTCAAGTAAAATTCCGGATAATTCTTGGTGTTATTTCTATTCATCAACCAAGAATAGTTTGTGTTATATTTGTTTTTATAATGATGAAATTGTTAAATCATAAGGGAGCATCAACTATTTTATCCACACAAAATAACATTCATAAATATATAATCATGACAGTTTCATAAACTATGAGAATACAACAGTATCAGTGTTAAAACATGTTTGAGCACTGTTGCTGACAAACTGTTCTTCATTCAGGGAAATTAGATTAGTTTATTGGCAACGCTTTTGTCTCATTGTTTTTCATACTCTGAACTCTACACAATCATTTGTTGAGTTACTCAATCGTATTTGGCACTTACAAAACATTGCAGACATCGTAAAAAAACTTCAAACCATGTATACAGAAAATCCATCGGACTTAATACTAAATGCCCGAAACTGTTATCAATAAACACAAAGTATAAATCAACACATGTACCATTAGGTCCTAAGCTTATTCATATTATTTCTGTAATAGTACATCAACACTTCATTTCTAATACATATATACTTGATGAGCTTTATATTAAATGGGTTAAGGATTTTCGTTCTCAAAACTTCTTAGAATTCATATTATAGGGCAAGATTTTTTTTCATATATGCATAACATGAGATAATAAAGAAATAATTAATGTTCACAATTATATATATATTCGTGATTATTCACAAAATGGCTGCACACTTAATTGCTGAAAATTCTGATCTTTTCACATTGTTGAATTATAATTTAAATGGCAAAATCAGGGAATAGATAATATGATGATTATTTTTTTAACTGTTTTTATCTCGATAAATTATTTGTATCAAGATGCAGCCATTTTTGGGAATAATCAGGAACTATCATAATTCATAATTTTGCATTTAGATGTATATTACAAATAATAACATTTGCTTCTGTGTATTGCTAATATATCAATCCAAAACATTAAAAATAATACAAACTGTTGTGATTTTATATTTCATTATAAGCCTAAATAGATCGATAGTAATTTTAAATGTCTTATCACAATACACAGAAAACATTGCACAAATCAAGCTCTCGTAAGTGTGAGTTTAACATACAATAAAGGACTCTCTTATTCTAAATGACCATATCAGGAAATTATAAGACCATTTAAAAGGATAAGACAATAGCATGACCTTTCAGGGTGTAGGGCATTTTAACCATAAGATGCTTCTACAATAGTATTGATTCGCAGTTATGAATTCAGAAGTCATCACACTTCAGTTTAGTAGAATTATGAAATCCTTAAAAGCAATTTCAAATTTATGATGAATCTTTGTCTCAAAACTCCATGGCTTGATCTGATGAGGCAAAACAATGGGATTCTATTCTGACAGGTCACACAATTATTATTTCATTAAATCTTAAATTATTTAACAATTTATCAATTGGTTTTCCTTACCTTTATAAGATTTCCGCTCCGTCTTTCCACCCCTCCCCCCGGTATTTGTGGGCGCTCAACATCAGCATTTCATTAGTCAATAGGATCGACACAGTGTCCACAGTGTTAAAGCTAGGCAAAATGTGAACATGTGCACCACTTGTAAAAGCAAATGGTGTTTGTTTTTTAAATGGCTCCCTTGCGCTTAATCCTATTTCTAAATGGTTTCTATTGCTTCTTATTTCGTACAGTTTCTGAATTTGGAAAGTTTGTTCATTTTTCCATCAGATTTAGTGATGCATTGCAAGTTTGTTTGTACTATTCCCTAACCTAGTAGAAGCTATTTCAAATACAGGACAGTCAGAACACGCAATGTTTCATTGTGAATGAAGGTTAAAGCAGTGATTTTAATAATTTATGATTAGTAATGATAACTAGCATATATATTACAATTGAAGCCCGAATCATCAAACTGGTTGAAATATTCACCATCCTAGCACATCCCAAACCATCTCACTATGATGGCATGGGTGGACTATCACCGATCACAATGTCAATCAAGTTATTGTTTAGATTAAAAACAGAACTAGTGTGTGTGAAATAACAAACTCATACACATGCATGCATCATGTTGCCTCATCAGATCCAGCCATATCACAGAACCAGAGCATATTTGTGCAATGTTGACCATCATTCAAGGAGTGGGTGGGGAAAATGATTCAAAATTGAGAGGAAATAATGTATAAAGACTAAGCATTTTTTCATTGAGATTTTTTTACATTCAATTTAATGCTAGCAATAAGATGTAATGTTAGTTCATAGCTCAAGGAAAACAACTTGAAAACATTTCCCAATCATGTCCTGGAGTTGAAATTGCTTTAGACATGTATACAAAAGGTCTATTTCACAGCAAATTAAAAACAAGGATTTGACCTTAACTTTTGGAAAAAATCGCCTAAATCATTCAATAGTTTTAAAGGTCTGGTTAGCAAAATGGCACTTTCAAAATGCTTAAAATTGCACCGCTTCTTAAAACTCCTATGCATTTTTCAGCATGCATTTAACATTTGCATGATGGCTTTAACTTTTGAAGCAACTATACTAGTTATTGGTATATTATGATTTTGTCCCTCTTGTTCCATTTCAGTGATTAAACTAAAATGTAAATAGATCACGCCTATAAAATGAAATATTTTTTCTCATTTCCTATCGTTTTTCAATCAAATTCTCCACGAGCTCAGTTGAGAGATGGTCTTAACAGTAAAGCATGGAAAATAGACACTTACTGTATCCTTGTTGAGCTGTCATATCTCCTGGACCCCCAGAAGCACCAGTAGGCATCCCGCCCATAGCCTGCTGGGCCCAGTCCTGGGAACTGGCCATAACAGGGTCCCCAGGCCGACTCCCCAGCTCAACACCAGTAATCTCAAGGTCCATATCACCATCATCACCAGCCTCAAGTTTAACACTCACATTAGGGTCCATCCCACTCGTATCATGAACACTTTCTGAGGTGGTTGTTGCGACTCCTGGTATGAGACTAGATAGGTCGGAACCCAGACTGAGTCCGCCCGGTGGTACATTGTCAGTTTGTTTGAGATCAGAGGACTCGTTAGGAATGGTAGATGAACTAGATTCTGATTTAGCATCGTCCTCTCTCTCTGTAGACTGCTGTAAACCAGTTTGATTTACAGATGGGGATGAGGGTTCACTAGATCCTTGGGCTGTGTCTGATCCAGTCATTCCTGGAGCACTCTGGTTTGACTGTTCATCATCAGTAGGTTCAACCTTAATCACCTGTCCCCCACTCCCTACATTAGATCTTGGCCCAGGGCCCTGATCAAAGCTCAGGGACCCCCTCCTGGGTGCCCTCTGTGTTGGGTAAGGCTCATGCCTGGCCCCACCCTGCCCAGTGTTCCGTAGTGCTCCTGTTGAGGCCCTACTGAGGGCCACAGGATGAGGGCCCTGGTTTCTGGGTGAGGTGAAGCGTGGTGATCTCTGGGGCATATAGGAAGCCCTTGGACCACCCATTCCGCCATATCGAGGGGGCGTTACCGGGGCTACCCGAGCCAAAGCCTCCTGCCTCTCTTTCTCCATTTTTTCCTGCTTCTGCTTGTGATGGCCTGCAAAAAACCAACAGCTTTTGAACCTGAACTCAAAAAGTCTATTCATTTTATTTTTAATAATGATTAAAGATTAAAAAATATATATATACAAGTAAAATTTCAAATAACTGGCACTTTTAATAAGTTTCAAAATGTTCAACAGCATTCAACGGACCGACCAACCTACCGACTGACAAGTGCAAAGCAATATACCCCTCTTCTTTGAAGGCGGGCATTATTAATTAAAATTAGAATTTAATTAATTATATCCCTTTGCATTTTAAAAGCTATTTTTTGTTAAAAGGTCACTGCATAGGAATAGAATTGATTCAACATCTAAAACATCAAGGGTTTTAACCCATTTCATTCTGAGACCCAGTTAGATATGATACCTTGAATATCTGGGCATTTTCCAATAACTGATAAGCCATCTGACTTTATATGACCATTGTGTTGTACAAACACTAATAACTTCTTTATTATTGGTACAAGACCCAATGAAGATTACATATTTGGAAAGGAAATAAAAATCTGCACATGTTTATGTAAGTTTTATTAGCTTTTAAATAAGTTATTTTTTGCAAGTTAACCAGGTGATGAAAAAAAAAATAAAAAAATATGCACAAATTGAAAGCAAAAAAATCACACATTTTTTTTTCAAATGTCACATAATCCAATGTATGAAAGTTTCTATATTAATCTATCTTTAAAATGCAGAAAGAATTATGAAAATATTTTAAATCTATAAAAAGTTATAACAGTTTATATCATCCCAAGTCCACTTAGGAGCAAATTCTGGATGTTCATCGCAATGTTGATTGGCATAGCAGTTTGAATCCTCGACCAGTAAGGTCCAAAAGTCTTGCCCCCATAACAGTTTTATTGATAAATGACAGTAGTGCAATAGCCTGGCTTTCTTGGGTCATATTGTTCTTTAGGACCACCATTCTTTGTATTACCACTTGGAAACCTTGGGGTGATCCTCTTTGTCATTCAATTATTCTAGAACTCCTCAAGATTGTCAAAAAAACTCCACCAAATAATGCAAATGTCATAGTTTGTGATTTCTATCGATGTTTTAATATGCCAAACAAATTCACATAAACTTCGTCATTATAACCATCCCAATATCACTATCGTCACTGAGATCGAAACTCCCATCCATTTCAGATCTGTCCTTACAAGGGAAAGTTACAGCCCGGACACGACAACCTATACCCTATGTCCTTGTATGCAGCACTCCATTGTGAATAAACACTAAGTGTGACCTTGACCTTTGAGGTAGGGACACGGGTCTTGCACGCGACACATCGTCTTGGTATGTGGATCACATGTGGCAAGTTATTTTAAAATCTGTCCATACAAGGGAAAATTACAGCACGGACACGACAACCTATACTCTATGTCCTTATATGCAGCACTCCATTGTGAATAAACACTAGTGATGGGCAATCGGTTGAGTTTTACAATCGATAATCGGTTACAATCGGAGACCATCAACCGATTAGACATCGGCTATAATCGGATATTATAGAGCAGTGGTTGCTAGTGATATACTTGAAGGTAATGGGTAAACATTAAACTGAAATGTATACATCAGAAATTTCAAAGTCACCAGTATGAATCTACCAGTAAATGTTTGTTTAGAAATATTGTCTGGTCAATGAGATATGGGTTCATTCTACATCTCTTCTTGCTCATCACCTGTGATCTAGTTACTGTATACCTATTTTGCGTAAGCCTTTTTGCAAAGGCAACAATACGCCTTGCTTGTGTCAAGGTTTTCTTTGGTTGGAGGTCCTGGTTTGATTTTTCTAAATGCAAAAAAGAGCCAGACTTTAGATTTTGCTTTCCCACCCGGATAATTGTACAGCATATCGTCATTGTCGTCTGCCATTCTTACGAATTGTACCCAAAGAAAAATGAGCGGAAATGTTGGCAAGATAAAAAAAATCGTAAATGAATACTGAGTAACCTCCCTTGATAAATTTGTATGATGTTCCGCGATAATCGATTATGATAATTTACAATCGATTATCGCCGATTTTGAAGCTTTCTGATCAATTTTCGATTATAATCGATCATCGGCCCATCACTAATAAACACTATGTGTGACCTTGACCTTTGAGGTAGGGACACGGGTCTTGCACGCGACACGTCGTCTTGGTATGTGGTACACATGTGGCAAGTTATTTTAAAATATGTCCATACAAGAGAAAGTTACAGCCCGGACACGACAACCTATACTCTATGTCCTTATATGCAGCACTCCATTGTGAATAAACACTAAGTGTGACCTTGACCTTTGAGGTAGGGTCACAAGTCTTGCACGCCACACGTCGCCTTGGTATGTGGAACACATGTGGCAAGTTATTTTAAAATCTGTCCATACAAGGGAAAGTTACAGAGCCGGACGGACGGATGGACGGACGGACGGTGCGATTTTAATATGCCCACCTTCGGGGGCATAATAAAAAGCTCAAATTTAACTCGATTTTTGAGTTTTAAAATTATTTCTTCATTAAAATTTTCTGCGCATCTATCTGCGCATAACATCCGGTCATTACCGGAAAACGTATAAACTGGAAACAATACAGTCAAAACGAAAGTAAATAAAGTGAAAGTTTAGTACATCAATAACTACACCTTTTGGTGTATCCCGCATGTAAAGGGTCACTACACCAAAAGGTTTATCCCGAATGAAATGGGTTAACTAATGAGTTATGGAAAGGTGCTGCACCCTGTCCATTTTTGGAAGCACCCTCCTGCCCTCATGGAGACCAACAAAGTTACAAACATATTGTACCCTCCTGCCTTCATAGGATTAATGGAGTTAATGAAATATTTTTTTGTTGTAATTTTAAAACTTAAAATACAACAATGAAATAATACAAACTGAATTTTACATATTTGGCAGTTCCAGTCTAAGATTTAAAAATTCTCCAAATAAGCAGATTTAAAAATATTTTTATTGTAATTCATAATATCCATGTTTAGTGTTGAACGATGGAAGTGCAATGAGGGCATGGACAGATTTGTTGTTCGCAGAATAAAAACCCTAATTTCAAAAAAACTTGTCTGGTAAGTACAGTGGTGAGCAGCTTTTCACCCCGGCTTTCCGGGGTTCAACTCCCTGCCTAAGGGCATTTGTGTTCGGTTTGTGGTAACCTTAGTAGCCAGAATTGTATTTCCTTAGTGTTCATTAGTTCCCATGACAACACAAGACCACCCTCTTGCAGTGCTCCAGCCAGGATTTGAAAAGGGCAAGCTACATGAGTCATGTAGGGGTTCGTCGTGGGAGGGGTCCACCCCTGTCACAAGGTTGTTGTTGTTTTTTCGGGGGGGGGGGGGGGGGGGGGAATCTCCCCATAAAATTTGTTTTGTTTCCATACTCAATTAAAATCATTTTCCATGATTTTCAGATTTACAAAATGTTGTTGTTTTCTCAAAATTTAGAAGGGTGTGTTTTAATATCAAAATTTAAATTTGTCTTTTTGTCTGTGGTTTGTAAAAATCACTTATAAAACATAGAACATTGATATAATAACTCCGAAAATCATTCTGCCAATATGGTGGTTTCGGCAAATTTTGACAAGATCATGGACATGATAGATAAATGCTACATAAAGCATCAACATATTTTTGTGGGTTACAAAGAAATTTTCATCATGAATATTTGACAAATAAACTTTTAAAACATTTACTGAAAAGGTGATGTATTTGATTGTGTTAGCGCCACCTCTCATGTTTACAAATCGGCAGTGACTGTCTGCTTCAAATCAACAATGTTTAATTAAAATGGCGAGTATTGTCTGTACAATACAATTAACAATTATTTTTAAAGATTTAATTGTGCTTGACAACTTTCTTCACCATCCCTTCACATTTTCTATCGCGTTTTACGAAATTTCATGATTGAATGAACGAGTTCTCAATGTATATTCTGATTGGCTGACATTCAATAGCCCCGCCTCCTGCCGATGTTTCCCTATTTGGCTTTTCCTAATTATTGGATTAGAAGAGGACCGATTATGAATACACAGGTCGTCTGCTCACTACACAAATCCAAAATTAGCTGTCATATGACTTAGACAAGGCACATGGGAAGATGAAAGGGCAGTACGGCATATTTAAGCAGTCAATAGGGGCATGGTGACACCTAGCGGGAACACTATTATCATAAGTATTATGTAATTTGTCAAAATTATGACAGCGGATTAATATGTAGCGGATTAAGGGCTGCTGCTCTTTCATAATGATTACAATAGTAAAAAGGTCGCTAAGGGAATAATTGGCGCTAATAGAGCATTTGTGAAAAGGCCACTACTCAAAAAGGGGGCAGGGCGGTAAGAAAAGAGGCACGGGCGCTGCGCCATTGAAAAAAGGACTAGCTGGAGCACAGCTCTTGTATACCATTTTGCCAGCGAGAGTGATTAACATCATGTACAATTTTAACTTACGTTTCAAACAAAAGCCGAGGAACTGTGACTTGATATCCTCGTGGTCCTCAAGAAACGTTTTCCCAGAGTCTGACCCGAGATGACTCAGCGTGCCATCTCCCACACTGGCGGTCAGGATGACGGATTCCTCGTCGGTTGTGGTGGCCAACTGTTCCACCTGTGATTCATTGACGTGACATTTACTGATTGAGTTTCAACATAGTTGTCCATTTGAGGTAAAATGGGCCTAAATCATCAAATATTAAAACCTATTCTGTTGTAACAATAGTGTTTAACAAGAGCTGTTACTGAGACAGCCACATGCATTACATGGAAGATAGAAATATTATATCAGAATGAAGTTGGTTGAATGGTTGGAAACACATGTCTAAAGTTTCATTACAATACATGAAGTATTGGATGTGACATTGACTTAAATGTGGTTACATGTTAAACTAAAACCAGAATTTCGAAGTCAAATAATAAAAGTCATGATGTGCATTGTATGCAAAATAAAGATCACCAACTCAGGGTTCTTAATAAGTTTCAGTTTGAATAATACATAGTCTCAAATAGTATAGTAACCGACTAGCTACTACTTATTCTCTTTTACCTGACCAACTCAGACTAAATTGGTCACCTTGAGAGACCCGATTCGATTCCCCGCCTGGGCCCATGTGAGTTTGGTTTGTGGTCACCAAGTCGGAGAAGTGGATTTCCTCCAGGTACTCTGGTTTCCCCCACAACACAAGACCACACACTCGTGCAACATCGTGCCAACGAGTGATTAATATAATGTTGTAATAACTTGTTTCATAATCGTTCTAAAGACATAAGTTTAAACTAAATTGACACTGAATAGGGCTGGTGGGGTAGAGGAGTTTTGCAAATGTGTGAAATTAGAACACATGATTTCAGTTGATTTTGTTGTTCAAAACCTTACCAGTTGTTGAATTTGACTCTTGAGGACGGCCTTCAGTATAACTTTGTAGCCCGGTATTTCCTTGATAACGTCCATATCTGGCGTGGCCATTGCTGCTGCGTCGGGGATGATCAACAATTACTGTATGTACTGTTGCGAGGCTTGTGAAGTTATATTTTTTTTATGTCCTGAAAGAAAAAAAAAAATTATTTTTTTTACATCTTAAGCTTCAACAGAACAGCTTTGTCAATCTTCTCCAATCAACAAGCCCAAATTCTTTCATAATCATTTAGCTGTAGAAATAATAAATTTCTGCAATTTCTTTTCTTTTCTTTTTTTTTAATAAATTGCAGTGATGCAAAATGGCAAAAAAAGTTATAGCTATTTATAGAGCATAAGTAACATTACAAAGTTTTCACCTTTTAATGGTGAATTTGTTAAAAGGTGAAATTGTTATATGATTTGCATACATGCTGCACTCATCCTATTGACCCTATTTTTCCTCCAAAACCTAGACTCATTTTTGCCATAGTGTGGTTTTTAGCGCGATTTCCTAAAAAAGTGCATTTTTAAGTGAACATGTTAAAGTTTGACCTTTTAATATCAAATTTTCTACAATATTGATAAGCCCTGATAAAGATCGGTTTAGTACAAAATCCTATCCCAGTATAAATAAAACATTCGAAGTCATTTCTTATCTTAAGATGAATTCTTATGTTTTTCGTAATCAATTTAAAATAAAAGTACAAGTGGGTTTTTTAACAAAATAATCGTATAATACATAAAAATTAATGAGAATCAAGTATTTTAAATATTAATAAGTTATTAAACCATATGACCAGCAAAAAACTTAACATAAGAAAATGACTAAGTAAATCAATGTAACACCTTTATCTAAATTTCATCCAATACTTTGGAGAAAAGTGTTACAAATAAGGCAAACAAATCCGTAATTTTATTTCAATTACAATTTGTTATTTTGTTAAAGTTTTTTGCCAAAAAAACAACAACAAAACAATGAAAAAGACAACACCTGGCTGACAAAAATAATAGGGTTTGAAAAGTCTTTGATATAGGGGTTGAAAGTCCAAACAGGTATGTGTTGGAAAGTCTTTGAAATAGGGGTTGAAAAGTCTCTGTTTTGAGAAGGGGTTGAAAAAATTTGGGGTTGTAAAGTCCTGCTACAATTTGGCAAAACACTTCGAAATTATGTCTTTTCAGGAAATACAGGGAAGACGCATTTTAGTTCCATCTGTTGGGCATGCGTCTACACAGATTTGGAATATAAACTTCCGGTTGTCAACTTTGTATATCAGTTTTACCCTGACAAACACTGGACAATTCTGTCCTACATTCTTTGAAGATACGATGCAATGTTAGTCCACCTAAATGGCCGTCAACGAGTCTTTTGACGATTTGTTTAATATGGCAGACTCGTGACGTCCACCATCCCAGCAAAAAGTAGCAAGCGGTCCTTGCGCAGAGAATCCTCGCGGCCACAATTTTAAATTATCTCCGTTATAAGGCCAAATAAAAAAAATGTCTTGTTTCTGGTCACCCGACCGACCCTACTTTTTACCCCCCGACCGTTTTTTTTTATAGCGTAAAGACCGTTTTTTATAATTAGCGTAAAGTGAGCCGGGATTCCCGGTCCCGGCGCCGAAGAGTAAACCGCGCTATCCGACAGTAATATTATATTCGTGACGTGTTTTTTATACGGCCGTGTCAAAGATGGCTGGCCCTGCGCAGACGACGTCTGTTACGCATTTGATAGCCATAAAAATAGACAAATGTTCGCACTTCGACGGTTGTAGTGTCATTAAAGTTGCCCATTCGCAAACAACAATAAAAAGTCTTTTCATCGATTTACATGGCGAGCGAGAAAATGTCCGACTTGAAGCTAAATGTTCGGTAAGTTGTATGGTTGTTTAGATATCGTAAAAGGGCCATCGTAAAACAAATAATGCCTCGACCGAGAATGACAGTTATGGCACCGACATTTTCGTAATTCAAAAGACTATCTATACACATATACAAGGTTTATTTGAATCGGACGAATTAAGGCAAAATAATGCCGACGAAGCGTGAATCATTATGCTGAGTGAATGGATTTAAATACTTCGTCTCTCTCAAATACCGAACGTCATATTAAAACGTTTCATTTTTGGACCTTCGTTTTTAATGTTTTAAAGGATTAAAATTAATTTTCTGTATGAAGAACCATTGACATTACACTTAGTTAGGTGCCCGATACTATAATTAAAGCAGATAGAAGAATGAAGGGGCGATCTCTTATCTGGGTTATTTGATCAGTTTGCTTTTAATAAATAAAGTAGGAACTGTGGTCATTTAGATAAAAAGAGCTCCAGATATAAAACATATTTTGTGTTTTCATGATAAATATTTTCTTTGTGTATCCATCAAATCCTATCTTGTAACACCCAGCTTTTTGAGGCAATACTAGTCCTGCTCACATAGAAGATAGGGTTTGCTGGATAAATATAAAAGAGATTTATGTGAAGCTCTGCATATATTATTTACAGCTAAAGGTTATCACAGACATAGTTTTATGCATTGCATAAATCACTGAATCTAATAAAATGATATTTTGTCTCTGTGATGTTTAAATACCCAGTATTACGGTTTCTTCCATCCATGTTTATATTTGTTTTCTGACAAAGAATGACAATTGTTTCTTGAGATTATTTCAAATTCTAGTCTTGGACTTGTTGCTTCTTGTCATGTAATAGTGCTCTTGTTGTTCTGTTAAACTAATAAATACATAAATATGGTTATAAACTTGTGTCCAGTTTCCTTTAAGCCATATTTGATGATGTTGTATTGGCAGACAATATTTCATCATTTTTCAAACGCTATACTATTTCATTCCAAAGGTTTGAATAAAAAAAAAAAAAAAAAAAAAAAAAAAAACACCTACCTACCGACCCTGTTTTTTTTGAGGCATGTGACCAGAAACAAGACATTTTTTTTTTTTGGCCTAAGTTCAAATTTCTACGAAAATATTATTGCCTACTATTAAACACATATTAAGTTATGTCAGTATGCCCAAAAAACATGTTATGTTATCATAAAACATGTACAAGTGTCAATTGTTTATCAAGTACCCCGATATCGGTAAATCTGGGACAAATCTGACTTGTTGTGTACATGTATAACGGTATTCGTGACCCATAATATAGTAATGTGAAAATAACAACTCTAATGACCAATTTAATCAAGTTCAGATCACTGTCGGATAAAAATTGAACAACTTTGTCAATTATTATTCAACATCAATGCATATTATTACAGTATATCATTTCGCCCGTTGTTAAATGGTAGAGAGTTGTAGCGTTACAGGGATACATAAGAAATGTCTAAATAATAAAAAGAGTATCCCTGATCGCTCATTATTGTAGCTAGATACAATGTCTGACTGTCCTATGTGTTTTCACGTACACTGATGTTAATAAAATTATAAATCATAGTTCCTTATGTTTCTCTAGATGGTCTGTAATGTCCCCAAATATCGACCGTTATGTACCCCAATATGATTTTTTATGTATGTCAATGGTCTCTATTTTGAGGAAACAAAGAACTTAAATTTTGGCCTAACTGTAGCCTTAACCTTTAACTTGGATTTAAGACATCATATACAGACATCTGGCCTAGGCTGTCAAAATATAAATACCCTGTCATAAACCACACACATTATAAAGATAAATACACTCGCCAAATATTTGTCAATGGGTCAGGTAATGCATAGATCTATGAACAATGGTAAAAATAATATTCAAAAAATGAACAGCGCTAAGTAGGCCATTGTAATTGATTAACATTGCACACGACCTGGCATAACGAGGAAAGCAGACGTTTGAGGAGCGCAATATAACTACAATAACATGCAATAACACTTACACACCTAGTGCATGACTGGCGATGCCATGATGTTGCTTAGAAATGTTGTTTTGATCCAGGATTTCGGTAAATCGACAATGGCGAATTGAACAAAGCACGCGACCCAGCTTTAATTTGCTTGCCTGGTTCCTTTATAAATCGATATTATCGGTAGAATTGAAACAGACAAACATCGTAAAATAAACCAGTCTGGATATTAATCGGGGCACGCCACAGGAAAATTATCGATCAAACCGGTTCAAAATCATCGCATCGGTAACTTCCCTTTTCATTAAATTGGGTATGACTAGATACCGAAAACATCTTGTATTCGACAAAAGCTTACTGGTACCGAAAGCAATGCGGGTTTTCAATATGTTAAAAAGGCATATAAAACAACAGCTGGAATAAAAATAAGAAGCTTTAAATCAAAGAAAAAGGTGTTTAAACGTTATTCCTGTTTTGTTATTTTTTAAAGATCGGTATCCTCATTAAATGATATGACGCTTTATCGGATTATATGTCACTTATGACCGCCACCAATAAAATAACCCTACACCTGGGACTAATAATTAATAAAAGGTTATGCTTTGTCTAAAAAAGAATATATCGAATCCAAGACAACGTGCATTTGTTTGTTCATAGTTATCAAGTGACGCGTTATTATCTCGATTCAGTTAAAATGTATCATTGTCTGAATATCATGTTGACTATTACGTCACAAATGCTCCGACGCACAGTAAAAGTTGGTTTAAGTTATCCTCACTCAAATATGCCTATCGCCAGTTTGTAATTGTTCTAGTTCCTTCAAACACTTTGACAAACCTCTTCTCAAAAGCTAATTTTGACTTTGACAGACAGTCGGCATTTCCATGTTATCGTATTTGTGACATTATTTTGCTCGCACATCTTGTTTCCGAACATATAATGCGGATAGTTGTATGTGAGAACATTGGACTGGACAAATTTGAAGAATTTGATCTTTCCGCTTCCAGGAAAGGCTTTGTTTGAGAACTTCTACAACGGACGTCAGATTTCAGATTTCAGATTGATATTTTACAATTATTCACCACTGAATAAAGGAAGTATAGCCTGAGAAGACTTTCTGTCAATGAATATCAAATCACATTCAATGGCTCACTATTCAACAAAATATAAATAGTTTTATTACTAGGATATGAACATTTTTTTTTTTAAATGCCAACTCTTACAGCCTGGTACGTGTTAAAATATCCGATTTGCTTCAAATATGTTGCATCCATGCTAGCTATATGATCATATTTAATTTGTTGTGAATACCTTAGCTGTTAGCTTTACTTTAGTGTAAAAAATCAGTATATTTGTTATTTTTATACTTATTTCTGAAATTTATGTTCACAAAAGGGCACAGCAGGGTGTAATAAAATGGCAGCAGAGTGCTAAAAAGGGCAGCGGGTGCCCAACCCTGCTATATAGTCCTAGCTGGCGCACTGATCATCTTATATAATTACAAGGTATCGTTAAAAAGCAATATATACTCATTCGCAAATCAATAACATTACAATATGAGGAGAATACAAAGAACCAAACCTAACAAAACACATTAAATGTATTAATAGAATGACATTCTGTATTTAAAACAGGATTATGAGAAACCCCAGTAAATATAATATATATTTCACTTCCTCGATGTCTGTCTGGACCATTGACAGACTGTCTATCTATAACCCATATAATAACATCGTTTATCAAGTTTATTGTTGTATGTAAGTGATTACGTGTGAATGATATAATAAATAGTTATTATTTTATCGCTGATATTTAGACGCCGTTAACGGCATGTACGGATGTGCTAAACGACTTGATACCAGTGGAAATAAGGCAATAAAGTATTTTTGAAATTATCCATACTATTTTACCTTGATTTGCAGGGCTTGAACAAACTTTGTGTCAATCGGGCAGACTGTACAGAAAATTACCTTAAGAAGCAACACAAGCGATGGAATATAACTTGGCCATTTTTCATTAAGGTGTATTCTCTGTTTCGATCTAATCATATAGTGGCAACAAAACATTATAAAGTAAAAAAAAAGTGTTTATTTCCGATTTCACTGCTAAAAATAATTGGGTAGGTATGTATGTTTTCTTTTGTAACGTGAAATTTTGTCTGAATATTATCAGTATCGCCACACGTTAAAACAGTCGGCCTGAGTCTATATTAAAGTTTACCAAGGCGCTATATATAAGCAATACTAAATAATAAAAAATATGCCGAAATTATGAACCCCAAAAGACAAAACAAGAGGCCCATGAGTGCCTATGCTCTACTGGCATGATTGTTTTTGGTAATTTGATATCCTATACTGGAACCATATTCAATGGGAAACAATCAGTGAACCATAAGTTTACCAAGGGAGAGAAATGCTACAATAATAAACACATCTCAGTTCAAAGTTTTCTTTCTTAGAGTATACTATTTCACGCCCCAGCATTTCAAGTACCATAATCTAGTCACGCATGAGCGGATCTAGCTGGTTTAAGAGAGGAACCGAGCTCTCTCGTGGATACTTCTGTATACGTTTGATTGGCTTACAATCAAAGCTGGGGGCTTTAACGCGTGCATAAGCATTTTTTATACAGAAGGACGCACATACGATGGACATGTCGCCATGGTATTCTAAGCTCTTATGGATTTTGGCCAGTAACAGTAAGGCAAACACAAAGACAAAGCGGTCAGATAAGTTTTGTTAATGACAATAACAAAATACGGATTGGTTAAAAAGTAGGAAAGGTCTGGAAACTGGAAACAAACAACTTTTTGTTAGGCCTTATGACGTACCAAAAAGAGACTTTCCGTTATACAGGAACTCGTTGGTTATGTGTTTTAACAAATTGATCAATATCAATATTGATACGTAATTTAGATTTCTTGGAAAACTGTATTAGATTAAAACAGTGCTTTTCCCAATTCCTTGATTTTCCCTTGAATAATTTTATTCTCAGCTTGTCCCAAGGAGTTTTTTGTGCATCCAGGCTTTTTACTTTAAGTGCTGTT
The DNA here is from genome assembly GCF_026914265.1 of Mya arenaria. Classification (NCBI taxonomy): domain Eukaryota; kingdom Metazoa; phylum Mollusca; class Bivalvia; order Myida; family Myidae; genus Mya; species Mya arenaria. The sequence goes on along the minus strand of NC_069131.1, from coordinate 22,368,763 downwards.
CCAATGTTTTTATCAATTTTGTTTTATTATTTATGATTATGAAAATACGCTATGGTACAGTCAAATACATTTTCATATGAAATCAATAATCGGTTCGTACTGATACTGTCACCCATAATGGGCACAGTTGAAAAGGTCACTGATAGCAGATCTATATAACTGACGTCTTACTTAATAACGTTTGTAACGTGCAAGTGCTGCCACATATGGGCTTTATGCTTAAAAGTAAATCAAAGATGTCTTAATGTATACAACTATTTCCCATTGATTTTTATTAAAAACGGTAGTCAGGGGCACAGCTAGATCTAAACAAAAACGTGTAGGCCCGATGGTTCCCTGTGAGTTTTTGGACTTTTTTTATGTGCATTACACAAACTAAATTACATTTGCAATGATAACAATAAAATCAAGCAATACACCCTGCACGTAGTTTAAATAAAGAAACGTGCTTTAGAAAAGGAAACACAAACTTTTGTTCAAGGTGTTTGAGTAGCTATTAGTTTTTATTGCATTTTGGGGGTTCTTAAATTTTGTCATTTTTCAAAAATTGTGCAAATACCACTGATTGGGGGTTGGGGAGGAGCATTTAGATAAGGTTTGAACTAACCCTTGAATGAATATCATGACATACATTCCTCTTGTTTTGTTTAAAAATCCTTCAACTTATAATTCCTGGAGTATGAAATACGATTTGGAATAGCAGCTTTACTGTTTCCCAATAACTGGTGGGAGTAAAAATATTTGTGAAAACAAAATAAGGCCAATTTTACCGATGACCTATGCAGGGGAAATCCTCCCCGTCTTACGACGTTTTCTGAAAATATTGGCATTTCCAGACAATTTGACGTATTACTAAACCTGGTTGGGAATGAGTCATCACTTTATTCATTCCAAGTCTCTGGCATCGATGTCAAATATGGAAAACTGGTATAAAAGGCTTGGTTTGGATTGTCGTGACAGGACTGCATTATTATTATTATTGGAAATCGGACGGCGGAAATAACCGATTTTGCGCTCGTGGTTTACATACATTTCCGAATTACGCTCGGCCTCTTCCGGGCTGTTCTAAGAATTATTATAGGAAATATCGTTGGTATTTGACGGTGGTATCGCAATGTTTGGGGAGTTTGTTATCTTCGTCGGACCAGCCCGAGTGTTTAATGGAAATTATTGAACCAGGCGAACACTTGTTGCATTTTACCATCTAATGTTGAGAAAAATGAGAATCAAAGAAAATTAAAGTGTATTATCTATAAATTGACGTTCACATCTGGAATCGAGTGCATGAAAATGTTATTGGAAGAACTTCGAAATGCGCTAGATTAAAATAAAGGTAAGAGACGTTACTATCATGTTTTGGCTTTTATACCAGAATTATAAAAACAAGATATATCTTGTCACTTCTCATAAATATATTAGAAAAACAAATGTAACTTAATACTAAAATATTTCCTTTATTATGAAGATGCCAAACTGGGCTACAGATAATGGGTTTTAATTGACCAATCGGTTATCGAGAAGGTACTGAGTAATTTAAGCCCAATGTTGTTTTAAATTTTAATTTTTGATAAATCTACTGTATAATTATATCGAAGTGAAAAGATGAGTTCAAATGTCAACCCCTGACGTGGAACAAGACGAGAAAAAATTGCAATGCATAGGATTTTTTTTAAATCAGCCCATGGAGTCATTCAGAGATTTGTGTAGTAAGCGAAACATAAGTAGGGTGGTGGCGGTAACAATCTGTAAACAAACGAACGGTATATCATGTTGCTTAAAAGTGTTCTTCAGGCTTACAACAGTGAGACACCAAAACGCAGCTGCAGATATATGGCTGTCATGGTACTTTATAGCTGTTGTGATAATTTGAAAGTACAGCTGTATATTCGAATTGGGAAACAATTGTTTCATTTTACAATGGAGCTATAAAAAATACGACAAGGGTAATAAAATACAGCTGTTTCTATATCTATAGCTATTTAATACATCACTCTTTATAAATAAATGGTTTTAGCTGTATATTTTAGAGCAACAATTAAAGATACATTCTCATTCAACAGAGGTTTGATAACGATAAATCTAATCTGTTGTAAGCATAGTGAATACGGCCCCAGCACTCGGGTGTACGATAATGGTAAAGATACAGCTGCATTTAAAAGTTGTTGCTATGCTTTGGAATGCAACAACAGCTAAACACTATACAGCCATGGCATAGCTTTTAACGTATAGTCATATGTGACATGCCAATTTTTCGTTGTCGCCAAAAAGGATTTTATCACTTTGTTATTTATGAAGTGGTAATTTGTTAGTACTAATTGAGTAACAAGATAATATCTTGTTAAGGTGAAAACGGCAAATGACCGCCCTAGAATCATCAGAAAAAAACATACCGGTAGCTCTCGATATCATTACTGAACCATACTGTCTATATACATGTAGACTTATTCATATATGCTGTAAAAGGAAATTCAATGACAACCGCCTTTCAAATGTTGAATTATTAAATGATCATGGGTTATCACGGACAACATATTTCATTGATGTAGATGTTCACATCCCCGATACATTCTACGCTATGCATGTATGGAGTGTAACGGAAGAAAGTACCATGGTTGCCGACAATGGTAGCTGTTATGCTTAGTCATTCTTAAATGCCGTCCAGGCTTTTCTTTAATGATGGTTAGCCTGGACTTTTATATAATAAACCATCATTAAAAAAGGCATGGGCGGCATTTTAGAATGACGAATGTTTCCTACAATGCTATGTTCTGAAATAAAGGATTTTGTGTTCTATGTTCTGTTCTGGCCTCTATTGCTCGAATCTTCTTAAGTTGAACAGGCTTAAGTGCTTTAATCCAATAAGTTAAAATACATGCTTAAATTTGATTCTGATAATTGTAAAATGGTGTATTGTGATTATCATTAAGATAATTCACATCTTAAGTATAAAAAAAATCTTTAAGAAGTAAACATTACGCAAATTTGAAAGACAAAATAGTAAAAATGGCTTAATCTTGTTATAAGTGACTTAACGTGACATTCTTATTAAAAATCAATGCATACACATGTATAACAAGCATAAATTATGAGTGATAAACCTTTAATTACTTACTTAATAATGTATTCATTACTGATTAAAAGAAACGCAAAAGTATTAAACGGTTGGTTCTAAAAGATTTACCGTGATCTACTTTCGTCTCATAAGGTAGAAATACCACGTTTTCTGCACCTTTCTTTCAAATTAAACGCAGTATCCTTTATAAGAACCATTGTTTTCGATATCTATCCATCCTCTTTGGAATATTAAAACAATTGTATTAATTGTGGTTTACCTTATTGGAGAGTAAGCGCGCATCTTTAAGAAGTTTCGAGAAATTGGACCCTGTTGTTACATAGAAACGTTTGTGCTACTTGGTACGACATAAGATGAATTCATATACACACTTTGCAGTTGTTGACCGCCTGCTGAGAAAACAAATTGTTTTGCGTTAGCGTATAACAACAAAATAACAACATTATGTAATGCAATATCTGCCCAGAGGCGGCGTTGTGGATATTATGGGAAATTATATATTGTTATTCTTGCATGTATAATTCAAGCAGCGGTTATGAACTATCATCATAGTATTACAACCATTTACGAGAATCGCTTCCTTTTGACATGTGAAGAATACAATCATTTACTCGGTAATACGGTTTTTTTTTTCTATAACAAAAATGAATGTCTCCAGCATGAAAATTATTATCTTTAAAAATCAAAGACTGGCACTGCAAGATTCAACATACTGAAAAGCTAATTAAATGTTGTCTTTCTTGGATGCAACAACTTCTCAAATTTCTCGTTCAAAATCTGACGGATAAACAGATACGTCTTCTTTTGTAATATAATTGGTGTATTGCACACACATACTTATTAGAATTAGAAGTATATCTGGACGGTATTCACGAGCCATCTTAACTCATTTCCGAAGTCATTTTCGTCAGCAAAGTTTATTAAAATAACTTTATAATATCTGAACTAATTTAATATTATTGGTCTGATTCAAAATACATACCTTCATGTTAACACTTATAATTTTCCTTTAATTTGACTTTGAAAAACTGAGAAAATTGACTTCCAGCTAAGAATGACTTAGGACGTTTTATAAAACATCCGGCCCAATTTCTCGAAACTTCTTAAGCTTAACAGGCTTAAGTCGCTTAGTTCAATTAGCCAAAATGGATTTTGATAAATGAAAAATGGTTTATTCTGATAATCATACAAATTATTTCTACAAAATTTCTAAAAAAATCTTGAAGATGTCAATATAACTGTTTAGTTTTCATTGGTGCTGACTCCTATAACAAATATAACATTTTATCTATCAGTTCAAGGCAACGACGTGTATTGTCAACCTTCTATCTTTTGTCGTGTCTTTAAAGTTGACTCTCACAAATTGAAGGTTTTGACAACTTTTTATTTTACTTTTTGTCTTCGAACGTGCAACCCGCAATTTTTGCGAACATACATGGAAACCAGTGATATAAGACTGCTGATAAAAAATCAGATCGCAGGTTTTCATATTTATGTTAAAAAATGATGCTGTATGCATTTTTATGAAAGCGTTAGTAACGCTTTTAGCCATAAATCATTTACTTTCGAACGTAACTATAAAAAACTGCGATTTGATCTTTTGTCAGCAGTCTCGTATCACTTGTGTTCAGATATTTACGCAAAACATGGCTCGACCCAAGACAAACGGTAGAAACTTGTCAAAACATTTTAAGCTGCACTCTCACAGATTGAACGTTTTGACAACTTTTTTATTTTTTGTCTTGGAACGAGCCATTTTTTTGCGAAAATCCATGGTAACCAGTGATAGAAGACTGCTGACCAAAACAACAGATCGCAGATTTTTAGGTTTAAGATCAAATATTAATTTTCGAACGGAAATTTGAAAATCTACGATCGGATTTTTTTGTCAACAATCTTATATCATTGGTTTGCAGATATTTACGCAAACAGTTGCTGTTTCCAAGACAAAAAAAATTAAAAAAGTTTATAAAAATGGTATATCTGTGAGAGTGCAGCTTTAATTGATTTACGTATGTTTTCAATTCCAACCAATCTAAACGTGACCGAACATGGTATGTTTGAACTTCAGATAGGTTCATTATTTATTGAAATAACCAATCAAGCTTTTTTCATGGTGAACAATTGCACGTTTACCTTTCATACATATTGAATGACATGGGGCTCTTGTTTCATCAACGACATTGGTATATTTAATCGTCGCTAACCAAATAACAACTTTCGAATATTAGTGCACACTTTAACACATATATGGAGCCGTGACTATATGTATTGTGATACGGTCTTTTACTGGATGTAACAACCTCACCTTTGCGTACCGAATACTTCTTAAAGGCCTAATTTAAGGAATGTTTGGCTTGATAATCCCCTGTTGTTAATTTCCTGCTAATTGCACTGGTGTCACAATAGGGACCAATTTCTTGTGTATTCGTTCATTGGCCCAGGGCCATTTAGGGTTCATTTCCATGATAAAACCTCCAAAACTGCACAGCAGGATACTCTGATCGGAGATCAGATAAGAGGGATTAAGGCAAGTAGATTAAGATCAATACACAGAGGTTGTGTACTGTACATATTTTTTTTTATTTTATTTTTTTCTACGTTCCGAACTTTGCGACATTTTGATTTTTTTTGCGTAAAGCGTTAATACCCTTTTCAGTCTCGACATTCCATATACAGAGCGGTTACAGTCTCCCTTAGTGTTTCCAGTTGAACTGTATAATGTAGCATACTACCAACTATAAATAATATAGCCAAAACTCGCTGTCGAAGTGGTTGGATCTGTCGAGATAACGATACTTCGATATAACCGAAAAACAAAAGGTGTGTAATCTTACACAACAGATTAAAAATATTCGACATAACCAGACTATCGAGATAACAGAGTTCGACATAGTGAGTTTCGACTTTATATGTCATGGTCTTTAAATTAATAGTCCATTTAAGAAATGTAATCGGCAAAAACTTTTTGTTAAGTATCTGTTTATTTTAAGCTGTTTAGCACAAATGCTTATTCCAGAAATAGCTTAAAGTTATCTGTTAAAAAATACCCGCCTTAAGTAAAGGGTATGGGTTCTCAGACGGTCTCTGTGTTATAATTTTATCGCTGTTAACGAACCGTATCAATCAACTGTTATTTTCAAACTTCGGGTGTAGTTTCTGCTTCCGCAGGACATCCTTTCCAGAATCATTTATGTGAGAAACAATCACGACTAACACAATTAGTCCGCCAGCCACTGACATTCAGCCAAAGGGCATATAGGTCTAATATTGCCAAACCCCTCCCAGAGGTGCTATTATTTGATGAATGAGCTTAAATTGGCAATTATCTGGTGCCGATAATTATCCGATAATCTTATTTATTCCAACATCTATGTATGGTCCTTGGGGATGCAATCTACGATAGTTGGCCAAGAAGCTTTTACTTAACACAAAATTAGTCAGCAATCGAAAATAAAAACCATTTTGTGATGAGTTTTATTATGAGTCACCAAATAGTCTAGGTGTGTCACGTACTTAGTTGAACGTTCATGTATGCTTGAACAAGCTTGTAGTCATACCATGACAATACCAAAACATTTCCTCGTGCATATTTTAACATGGACAATTAAAGTCATTAATCAAACACGCACTAAGACATTATTTTACCTACCTCGTTTTGTTCCCTATAGTATTGTTATATACATAATAATTAAGCTTCAGCGGGCAGCAATTTCCACTGTTATGCACCAGTCAATTGTCCCCCCCCTCCCTCCCCAGGTCCGGGGGTATACCGGGGATAGCTGGGGATATGGGCCCTGCTTTTACCTTTCAGGTGGCCCTGGAGTGCCGGGTGAATGCGGTGGTTTTGCTTTGCGCAAAATATAGCGATGAAGGGCCTTACCTAGGCTCTCTGAGGTGCGAGGGCTTTGGCGAGGATTTTACTATAAGAATGTCCCCGCAGGGCGGGGGTCCTACCCGGGACGGGCTGGACCGAAAGTCAAAATCCCCGCTATATCCCGGACCTGGGGGGGGGACTGGTGGATTACGTTTCCACGCATTGAAACCCACTAGCGCTACTTGCGCGTCTTTTAAGATTAAAATGACACGCTTATTCAAAATCAATACATACACATGTATAACAAACATAAATTTTGAGTGATAAACCTTTAACTACTTACTAAATAATGCATTGATGGAAACTATATTTTACTGATAAAACGGTTTTCTAAAACAAAAATAAAAATTCCATTCACATATCTCGTCTGATAAATAAAAAGTGTCATCGACAAATTAAGGTGCAAGTCTACAACGAGAAGAAATTATTAAATTGGATGATCGCACGGCTACAATTGGTAGAAAGATATAGGATATGAGATCGGCGAAACATGGGAAGGCCTACAGCGGGCCCACTTGAAATACTAGTACGTTTATCAGAAAATATACGGATGACTCATTCTTAAGTTAACAGCTTCCATATACTGAATCCGAAATCCAATATTAGAGATGAATGCCAAGTCGCTCTGGAGATATCAATCTGCCTGGGATCCAATTATAGAAGAGCTGAGCGCTTACATGCAGTTCCTGTAGAATGGATTTTGATAAGTTAAGCTATAATAAAACATTTGATTAATTGATGCTATTTTTGTCGTTGCCTTATTTAAATGATTATAAACTTCACTGATAATGAATGAGTGTTCTATTTGCATGGCAAGAAAATTGGTTGTTGCTGTTGTGTTCTAGAGACTCACTAAAATAAATCGAAAATATTAATATAGTTTTGCTCTCTTCAAAATTTTGTTAAGTTAATTTATCTTATTGTTTGTGTATGAGTCCTTGCGGGTGTGTGGTTTTGTTGCCACTGTTCTATTTTTTCTTTGACTGTATCGGCGTGGATTCGCTCCCCACTAAAATCAGATTTTTCTATGCTTTTTTCCTGAAATTTCCGTATAAAAGTATAATAAAGTTATACTAAAAGTGTTTTCAGATGCATTACAGGGAAAAGAAATTGGCGAAAACATGAGCAACCCTTTTGTAATGTGGAAATTTAAATCGTCGTGAAAAATACATATTTGTGTGGCCGTGACAAAAAGAAAATCGTAATTGAAAAAAATGATTGAATGCAAAAAGTACATGGTCTCGTGGGTATCTGGTGTGGGCTGTTAATGTGTACCCACGTAAGCAATAATTACATAACTTACGATATTCAAAAATTCAAAACTGTTGACTTCAAGGACAACACATGAGATTATATCACCATTTGTTGAACGGTTCCAGCTGTCCGTATCTTAGTTTCAACACTCCTAATGATTTACCACACTTTATTTCGTCATACAGAAAGTGCATTTTACAAAAAAGACCGAGTCCCGTTTAAATTAAACAAACATACGTTTTTATCTAATCGTATAAATCACGAAAAAAATCCGTTGAACGGAGAAAAACCAATCAAACAAATGCAATACTTCGCCCAGCCGAATAGTTCAACTACGGACCTATATCCGTTATAAAACTTACCATGTTGTTCCTGCTTTCTAATTAACTCGTACATGTACGGTATTGATTAAGAACAAGTACTGTCTTCATGGATGGAATGAAAGCTGTTTCCATTATCCCGACTTAATTAAAACATGAACTATTTATACATTTTCTCCTGTCTTATTTCTGGTATTCCGTATACTTATGCATTCGTTTTTGTTACAAATGCAATTGTTCAATAAAGTTTTTTCCTAACGAAATCGCAGTACAGTTTAACATCGTTGGCTCGAACTCCCAGGGACCGGCGAAAATAAATCGAACCTCGGAAAATTCGAGCCAAACGGGAATGCTTACATTCGGTGTAAAGAAATCGGTTATTACATTAAGTTCGAGCCAACGGGGCTACACTGCATTTGAAATATCTATCCGGACCCATGTTCAATCACTTTAGTATTTTATAGTGAACTATTTTCCTTAAGTAAAATAATTATCATTTTAATATTTTTTTTTATATATATTTATCATTTACAGATGTAAGTTGGATATAGGACGAACTGCAATGCTTCGTGTTAAAAGGAGGTTTACTGGAATAGTTTATATGGAACGGTATGTCTTGCACTGGAAATTGCAATAAATCAACGGCCGCGCAAAACCCATTTTCCAGTAAGCTCTTCCAGTGAACGATTTCCCTTTGAGTAAAGAAACGGTTTTATTTTCAAATAATACAATGAAAACTATTAACACATCGAAAACTAAACCCTGTTCGGATGCACAAGACAAGGACAAGGAATTTACGATTTTCGTTTCATAAATACGGAATAAATTTTTGCAATTACAAAATAAAAATAAGAGTCGGATGTCTTTGAAGGGGCAAGTGTACAACCACTACAATTGTATTTTACTTTTCATATTGTTTTTTTTTTTCATTTAAAGTTGCAGCATTGTCATATCATGGACCTATTACTATAGTCACACGTTCATTGACACATATTACAAATGTTCTGGTTAAAGTTGATTGTAATGATCAACTTAGTTTGAACTTTCCCCACCCAGCACGACACTAATTGACGACAATCGAATGTCAGTGTCCCATGGTATTCCCTCATTTATGCAAATTGCCCGGTAAAATATTGAATTTGCACTTCACTTGTCCCCACAGAAAAATCAACCGGCAGCTTAATTGTTGGTTATTCATTGATACTATCGGCTTGACCAGGTCATACTTTGCTGCAAATGGTTGATGCACGCAGCATTAATATCGATATATTTGTGTCCTCATGGGAGTGATTATAAAATGGTGGGGTCAATTATTATGAACCAGCAGTGAAAATGGTGATTTAAATTAAGCAGGTCTATGACAAGCCAAATTGATATTTGATTGAATATGTTTTCATTGGTATAAAATTATTATCGATATATTGTGTATAAAAAAGATAACATGCTTTTATGGAATATTATGTTAGTCGGTTGATCCGTAGGGCTGATTTATGTCAATACCAAACCAGACCGAAGGTCAAGTTCTGTATATCTTGAGGCAGGCACTAGTGGACCTAGGCCACGTTTTATTTCAATAAAGGAGAAAAATACGCCCAACATACACCATTTCAGACAAGACACTGATAAAATTTCTTGGGGAATAGTCCTCCAAACCCCCGGCCAACAATTAAAACCAAATAAATTTCGGTTCTGAGGGAGGGGCGCAAGTAAAAAGCTTCCACCCCTAAGTCACGCCTCAACTAGCGTCAAATGGTGGACCCGCCCCTGATAACTTCATGGATCAAGCACCAAACATTGAATTTCTACCATTTTATATCTTAGTATTTTCTTTACAAAAGCATATTACTTCGACGACAAACGTCTATTTACGAGTAACATATATAACAGTACAAAATGTATTTCGCATAATAATAATAAAGATTACTATGTACTGTCTGATACGGGGTCAGAAAACACAGACTGTTTTTCCGGTTTCCATTTTTAATATTTAAATCATGCAATAACTTTAGAGAAAAAATAAATACATGTAGGTATGTCCAAATACATACACACACACACATATATATATATATATATATATATATATATATATATATATATATATATATATATATATATATATATATATATATATATATATATATATATGTTTTGAAAACGGAACAGTTGAACAGAATATATAGTGTCGCTTATATGTCATATAAATATTTATTGTTCACTCACAGAGTTATTCATTTAATACAGATGCATCAACCACGAAACGCTTGGTGTTGTGGTATTGAGATCATATGGCCTTCCTATATTGAGCAAGACCTATACGAAAACCAAGATTAATCATAAGGAGTTGGGTTTGAAAACTCTGGAAGATCCATTTTAATAGATAGGTATTAAATGTTCCATATTCATGAAGCTGTTGAGCATTTATAAGACATGTCGATTTCATGTAGATTAAGCCAATCCATTATCATACTTTGATAAATGATTATCTTTAACATTTCAGCTATATCATAAAGATATCATGACTGACTGCAAAATTTACAACTTGAATTTCTCTTGAATAACAGTCTCCCGATTTTAAAAAAAGGCTGGGCTTTAAAAATCAATAGTACTGTTTGGCAATGAACTTAGCATTCCAAGTCTATATGAGGTACATAGACGTTTTTATGGGTGCTAAATGTCATTTTGGTTTAGTTCAAATTGCTATGGAAACCAAACCAAGGAACACTCACTGTAAGTGAAACTCTGTAATTGCCTAGCCAGGAGACATGATTTATCTGGGACGAATGTCAATGTTTGACAATCAATTCTATGAAGCATTGCCTCCTGATATTGACTCAGTGTCAACTATCGGCTTTGAGTCATTCTGTGATATATCCTGTCTGAGCTTCTTGGCCAGATACATAGTCAATGATTAAATAAAAATTCCAAGTTTATTTGGATTAACCAGTATTTATTGCAGAATATATTGAACAAAGTACATACGCATCTGAGCTACAGAAATGCATAACATATATGTACATCAGAATAAGGAGTGGTGAAATGTATAGACAGTAAGTCAATCAGAGAATTGAGAATTAACCATAATTGGTATTACTAAGTCTCTCGATCTCTGTTGAGTTATTTAGTCAAGTTTATCTATGACCAACACGTCTGTTCCTAATTTAAAGTATTAACATCATGCATGCATGGACCATATACATATTCAATGATTAAACAAAAAGTCCAAGTTAATTTGAGAATAACTACATGTATAGAAAGTAAATTTTCCCATCGATCTATTAAAATGTTGCATGCAAGCACAACATATGTCTTTAGCATGTACACGAAACAATATAATATTATTATTAACAACTATATGTTTAACATAAACATTTTCATGCAAATTATTTACCAATGTCAGATCATCTCAAAGCAACCATTAAAAATAATATTAAGAATCTAAAACGTCACACACGGAAAACATGTATACAGGTATTAATTCTAAGAAATTATTAATTAAATGATGTCACAATATCTACACCCCCCCCCCATTTTTGGTACGCGGTATTCACTGGCATTTTTAATGAATACCCGATCCTCAAGAGGGAAGAAGGCGATATGCAGACGATCAAATTATGGGTTTATTCGGTACGCAGACTTTTGAAACAGTGTAATTTGTTACGCAATGTTGGGTAAAAATGTAGTAGTACACGGTACAGAAGGTGGACAACTCCCTCAGAAATCATTCTCGTTCACCAGAGTGATGATGCTATGCGTACCACAGATTTATCATTATAAAACCTCTGATGAATGAGAATGTCAGATTACAAATACAGCTAGAATTGAAGTAGATTTGAGGATAAATAAACATGAACATATGTTTTAATCCTGCTTTCAGAAGGAGACGAAAGATGTTGACATAACGATCTGCAGTGATGAAGTTCCGACATTTTGAGTTCCGCCTGTTTCCTAAGCTCAGGTCAAAGAAGAAGAAACGACAAGGAAAATTGTGTAATTATGACTTTCCAAGAGATATTGGGCTGGACAAAAACTGTAATTACTCGGCAAACAGTTCCTATGACAATTACGGCGTGGACACCAAATCGGCGGACACAACAAATAATGACTTTGTGTATCACAGAATGAACAGCTTCGCCACATGTTACGAGCGATTAGGGCGCAACGAATTGCTTAATTCCACTTACGAAACCCCCTTACCAGAAATACGAATCAACGTAGATACTTTATGTCGTTGTTCGCAATGCGAGTATAATTACACACAAAGCAAAGGAGAATATGGACCGTATTCCGAGATATATTCTGCGCATGCGCACAACAAAAGTCCCGTTTGGAAGGAGCTGGGTGAGGATTTCGGGACCCCAAATACACTGCCAAAGATAAGGACTAGAATAAAAACAAATCCCTGGCTTCCTTCGCCAAAGACCACACCAATCCCCACACCTACAGGTACAAACTCACAGATTGACAGTTTTTGACTTTTGTTTTTAAAAAAAGATGTCTCAGAATCAGCTGATTTCTTTTTGCATCAATGCCTTGAATTCAGTATAAGATAACCCGTATTAAAATAGATCTTAATTGGTAATCTCTTAAGTTATCTTTATAAAAACGTTCGAAAAATGGAAATTTTCCTAAAGCGTTCGTAACGCGTTTAGCCAAAATACATCAATTTTGACCATAAAAAGGAAACACTGCCATCTAATTTTTATTTTAGCTTCAAATAAGACTGTTTTTTCGGACATTTATTTCAAGTTGGCTCACTCCAAGACAAAAAAATAAAACCAGTTAAATGTTTGAGCCTTCCATCGTTTAAGACGATAAAATGGACTGTCGGAGTATGGTCCCACTTATATATTCATATACAAATGTTATATAGAGTACTAAATCTGTTGTTTTTCAAAGAAACATCTTTCTATCCTAAAATCAGGTTGATAGTTTGAACCATAAATGTTCTGCCATATTGATTTTTTAAACATTCATTTTCATAGAACATAACTCCGCACAAACGTTTTTCTTTTTGCAAATAATAATGGTTACTTTCACGACGCGATAGTCCCTTGTTATAATCATAGACCTGTACCATTATGTGTACAGTGCTTTTTTAACGAGGAACATGTTGATTGCTACCTGGCAAACCCTTAAACCTTAAGCCTTTTTTATTTTTTGTCTTGGAAAGAGCAATTTTTTTTGCGTAAATATCTGCATACCGATGATAAAAGATCAGATTACATATTTTCATATTTCCGTTCGAAAATAAATGTTTTATGGCTAAAACCGACACAAACGGTTTAAGAAAAATGCATAAAACATTTTTTTTTTATATTAAATATAAAAATATGCGATCTTATTTTTGTCAGCAGTCTTATATAACTGGTTTCCATGCATTTTCGCAAAATTGGCTCGTTCCAAGACAACAAAAAAGTTGTTAAAACGTTCAATCTTTGAGAGTGCAGCTTTAAAACAAAACCAGTTTTATTACCGGAGTTGGTAAGGTCACGGACCTATTTGATAAGGTAGCTAGTTTTCTCTATACTTATGTGAAAAATTACAGAGACAAACTCCTTCCTTCTACAAACCTGTTTCCCAAAAATAATTTGAAAAAAAAAATTGCTCCACCAGGTAGTGTATTTTTGTGAGAAGGTGTGTCGAAGTCCGCATTTAAGAAACTACTCTCTTAATCAACATCTGGTAAAAGTACGAAGGCGGGACTCTGTAAGCGGCGTAGACTGTACTATATTTTATTTAAAAGGGTGAGGAAATATAAATGTAGCAAAGTTATCTTTGTTAATAGTCTTCATTCAAAGCAAAATATTGCCTTCCGCCGAAGCATTTATGACGCAATTTATCGCGTGGTATACACACACACACAATACTCCAATGTTTGCTTGACATTAGACATCCGGTCAATGTCGATCCTTTTGTTCGCTCATTAGGACGAATATTTTCAATTATGAATTGCTTGTTTAGTATGTATGAACATGGTAGTTCTTTCACTGAAATGGTCATTAGCAGGCAATTTTGTGAAATTATGATATCTTTCCTCGAAGCAAATATTTGATGGCCGCAAATAATTGTATTCTATTGTTAAATCGATGACATTGCTGAGACTATACTTGGGAATTTTGCCACACCAAATTTATGAATAAAAAGGCATGACACAGCAGATAATAAGAGACATACAAATGTGTGTTTATCTACCGACACTTTTGATACTATTTTCAAAATAGTGAATAGTCATTAGCTATTATCCGAATCAGAATTGAGAAATAGTTCATGCCCTTTGACATAATTCATAAACAGTTTTAAGAACTAAACAAATATTAGCTTTAGCTAATGGTTTGGGGGTTACAACTGAATAATTGTGTTGTTAACAAAATCATAACATAGTATTACATTTTTTGTTTCAGATATATCATCATCCTTTCTGGACTGCAGAGAAGACGTCCCGAGTCTTTACTTCCTTCCTATGTCTACGAGTAAGCGTCCAAAAAGCTCTACTAACATTGCATATGCTTCACCCTCTTTTTCTGATGTCAACCACATGGACGAGGCCAGCCCTCTTACCCTGACTTGTTCACAGCCAAGCCTAAATGCTGGATTCAGATCAAAAATGAAACGGTCACATCACCTAGATTTACGATTGCTAGACGACAAGGAAGTCATTGACAAAATGTTTAAATCGCCAAAGTTGTTTAATTATGAAACGGACGTTTCCAATTCGCCATCACCCACCAGAAAGATACCATACAAACCAGATATGTGCAGTTTTAGCTTCGATTTTTCATATGAAAACGCGGTAGATGATTTACTTGAAACCGCTACACTTCCAAGAGATGACACATTTGAGTCACTTAGTGATGAAGTTGGTTTAACTATCAAATCGTCAAAAGATGACTTTAAGGATACGAGCAAACATAATCTTAACAAATATCAGAGATATAATAAAACTGAATCCATAAACATCAAACAATTTGCTAGTGAAGAAAACATAACTTGGTCACCAGATTATAAACTTGATGTCACTTTCGATGACACAGTAACAAACAACATGCAAACGTCAATCGACACAGGGTACGCAAGTGAATGTAAAGAAAGTGACTCTGAGTGTATGTCTACGCGTGACGACCTTGACACCACGAACGACCACACAAGCGACATTGATCTGGAGTGGGACAATGAACCAACCACTCAGATTCTGATTCTGGATTCACCAGTTACAGCGATTCCGGCGGCTCTTATACCGATCAATTTATCTAAACCATTTGCTGTTCAAACAGAACTGTTCAATACAATGTCAAAATGTCTTTGCGGGCCAGAATTCCAACATTCCAATAGAGCTGATGTTATTTTAAGAACAACAACGACACGCACACGGGCTTCTAAGCAAGTTCGAAGGAGGTCAAAATCTCTCGCTGATTTGGATTTAAGCCTTGAAGAAAAGGTAACCTTATTGAAAGAAGAGAAAGTATTTGTTCAAAAGAAAATTCAGGAATCAATGAATGAAGACCATCGGAAGGGAGACGATGATGGATTTGAAAATAAACTTATTGTCAGACCGAAGCAAGAAAAAGAAAACAATGTACTGAAAACATTGCGAGATTTGAAGATGCGACTAGAGAATCAGAGTGTCAGGCTGCAGACGAGCTATAGGACAATCTTGTCGCTGAAAAACAAGTACAAAAATAATGAAAACATTAACAATGTTTAAAGAAAATATAGACATTGTCAAGTAGTCTATAAAAATGAGTCATGCATCTGTTTAATTCCCCAGGTTCAGTAGCGTCTATAGCATCAGTCATGAACTGCTGTAAGAGCATGTGTGTGAAATGCAAATCATTGAAGATATTTGTTAAGTTACTTTATAGAAATGGAAAAAACAAATTTGTTCATTTTGAAAAAAAAGCTTTAGAATGAAAGTTAAGTTTCAAGGTTTGGATAATGATTCCTTAGTTCATCTGAAATTCACTTAGTAATAGTTATATCCCTCTAATTAATTGTATAATAAAGTAATACACATCGTGTCGGGCGAACATCTCTATATAAGCGCATGAGCAAACGGCTAGTTAAGGCTCTATATAAAATCACCTAATGACTAAATGTTAATTTAGCCGTTGTTTAAGCCAGATGCGTTCCAAGTTATAAAATCAGAATCAGTCCGGCGATCCCATGGAGGAGACATAAGCGGGAACACTAAAACACACTTATGATAGAACGAAGGGATTGAGAACGTTGGCAATGTCAACAACTTCATATTAAGGTCCTAAATGTATGACTCATTTCTGTGGAAAAGTAGAATAGTAGTGTCGTTCATACCAACTTTTTTATGCCGTCATCTATAAAACGTTTACAAATGGTTACCTGTATTATATAGTTTGACATAGTTGCTCTATATTTTGTTTTAAAATAATTCGGCTAAAATGCAAATAAAAGGGATTAAACAATTTGAAGCTGCACTCTCACAGATTGAACGTTTTAACAACTTTTTTTATTTTTTGTTTTGGAACTAGCCAATGTATGCGAAAATCCATAGAAACCAGTTATATAAGACTGCTGACAAAAAATAGATCGCAGATTTTTATATGTACGTTCGAAAATTGATGTTTAGTGCATTTTTCTTAAACCGTTATGACGTCTTAAACCGTTATGACGGTTTAAGCCATAAAACATTAATTTTCGAACGGCAATATGAAAAACTGCGATCTGATTTTTTTGTCAGCAATCTTAAATCATTAGTTTGAAGATGTTTACGCAAAACATTTCTCTTTCTAGGACAAACAAAAAATATATATATATATGTAAAAACGACAAATCTGTGAGAGGGCAGCTTTAAAGCCATTATGGGACTATAAATAAATTGCTAAATTTTCATCCCAGCAAGCCTCCTATTTTCCAAGGTACAAAATTGGTAAAATTAGTTGAGTATGTTATGCAATAAATACTTATTGAAGTGTTTTTTGTGAAACCTTGTTCTGTTTTGATACTGTTAACAAACACCACCTTTCTTATAATTCCATTCAAGTTCCTTAAATTATAACTACAAACTACTTTTCAAATTATGTGTAAAAGGAACAATGGAAATACGAGGGTTGTTCCAGAAATACTTAATCTTTGTAATGTATACATTCCTTAGTCTGCAATTATATTAATTCCACATGTATGTCTTCGCTTGTGTCAATTAACTTGTTTGTTGTTCATATAAAATATCATTATTATTATTATTATTATCATGTGAAATGTTTTGTGCAATATTTTATTTAATAAATTGTTGTTTAAATCCAATTTGCTTCATTACATTATAACCTTCCACGTGGCGTGAAACACCGACTAAAGTTTTATGAGATATATAGAGAGAAAACAAGAGGCTAGTAAAAGTAACCTATTAAACAGTTGGTGTTAGCATTTTATTTCTTAAAGAATGTTTCAGCTACATACCCTCTGTAGGAAGGCCATACGTCTGTCAAAGGAGCCATTCAATCTAAAATTGGTCATGGATTTTATTTTTTAGTTCATATTTAAAAAAAATGAATGTGTCTAAGATATCATCCAGAAAAAGCTGTGTACACATTTTATGAAAATTTGACGAGGATATTTCCCCCTAACATTTGACCTAGTGACCATATTTTTACCTAAAGTGACCAATATTCAAAACTGTACAAGATAACATGCAGACAAGTATTCTGACGAAGTTTCATAACCATTAGATAAACAACTATTGAATTTATGACGGGAATATTTGTTTAAGATGTAAATTAGTTACCATGTATTTAACCTGAGATGACCCCCATTCATAATTGTTCAAGAAAACGACAACATACAGACAAGAATTGTGAACAAGTTTCAAATCAATTGGTCACAGCGCTTTAAATTAATGACATGAATACAAACTTTAACGCATAAATGTTGACGACCACTGCTCGCTCGCCCAACCATAAATGCCTGGTTACCGTCATTTTGTAACACGTATTCTTTCTTTGAAAAATCGAGTTGGGACAATCTCTACTACTGTACAATATTCTGAAGTTAAAATATTTCAACGCCGAGTTTAGGATTGATCCTGAACTCTAATAACCTTGAATAATAGTTGATCAAGGGATATAACTCTAGCAATATTTTTCCAGAGTAAGAGGTTATTTCTCTTGGGTATGTTAAACGGTACAATTTATGGACCACATCAATGTTTTCGCACGACATTGCCAACGGCCATATAAAAGCCGGAGATATCAATGAACAATATTTAAACATTAACTTCAATTCCTTAAATGAACTGCCTTTCGCCAATTGCGGTTATCATCCGATGACATCTTCGGATCGCAATTCATCGCATAACAAGATACATACAAATTGTTCATCTTGTTATTGTTTGTATTGTCTCAGCAAGTTCCGTAAAACATAGATCAACATTTTAGAAAGTGTTAATTTATGATATGTTAAATGTATTGTTGTCATTTATAAGTGTTTCAATTTTACATTTTAAAGTGATTTCAAGTGGTTGATTTTTTCCCGCGTTATTATGACATCATTTGATAAACTGTTTCCGGTTAGAGTCGGGTCGTTCCATTTACTGAATGTGTAAGAAAGGATTACTGAACGGTTTTCTTAAATGAAATGAAGTATTGTTTTAACAATTCTTGAATAAAATAATGAACTATTGGTGTAAATATAAGTAATGAATTGCGGGTTTGATGTCATTATCGGGGATATGAACGCAATTGGGCAGACGCGCAGTACGGGACTCGGGAGTA
The DNA here is from genome assembly GCF_026914265.1 of Mya arenaria. Taxonomy (NCBI): domain Eukaryota; kingdom Metazoa; phylum Mollusca; class Bivalvia; order Myida; family Myidae; genus Mya; species Mya arenaria. The sequence continues at coordinate 22,349,500 of NC_069131.1, read as the reverse complement.
CGCCGCTGAATCCACGTGACTTTGACAAAAAACAACAACAAAAACAACAACAACATAAGCCAAAGTTGCAGTATGGGTACTTGACTACATGATCCTGCCCATTTTCCAGCACCCGATAAAGCACCTCAGAACGCCTAGAATACGCCATTGTTTTCAAAATTTTCCATGGGGCATACCCCCGAACACCCTAGCACATTCATTAATCCACATGAATAGAGGGCTAGCTACGCCCCTGATGTGTACATGCCTGTGTAGTTATATCACGGACCTATATGCGGTTTATAGGTCCGTGGTTATATATTTGCCATAACAACCAAAATAAACTTCTGACAAAACAAATTGATCCCTTGCCTCTAATGGCCCTTTATCAACATATGAACTTATATTTATATAGTTTTTATTCTCTTTTTGAGTTATGCCAAAACCAAGTTAAAATGTGTTTTTATTATTATCGTTGCCATAGCAACCACCTCAATATTTAATCGACAAAAATAACAGCATAATTTCTCATTGGCTTCTTTCTACATACCAAGTTCCATGAATGTATACTGATATATTAAATATTTTGAGTTTTTACAGACAGAAACAAATAAAATGATTTGCATAATCTCCTAATGGCCCTCTATCAACATAACAGGTTTGATTTACCTGCTTTGAATACTTCTTGAGCTATTGTAGGATCTATTCAAAAAGTGGTATTTTCACCAAACTCTGCCATAGCAGCCAATCTTTGTCCAACAAAATAAAATGACTTAAATAACCTTCTTAAAACCTACAGTATAGTGAAATGTCTTTCCTTTTAGGCTAAGTACTGCTCTTTAACCAGTACATGTATATCCAAAAACTAAGTTTCATCAACTTGGATTGTATGCGTTTTGAGTTATTACAGAATACTGTCAAACCGGTGTTTTCACTATTTCCGTTGTCATCCCAACCTCAATTATTGATCAACAGAAATAAATGCTGTTCTTATTCTCCTTATAGCTTTATATCCATATACCCCAGTTCATTCCTCTATCTTGTATACTTTCTCCAGTTATTGCAGGATCCAGTCAAAGCAGTATTTTCACTTTATGAAGTATTATTGTTTCCATAGCAACCACAATTAAGAGTAAGATATATAAAATGCAATGCATCATCTCCTAATGGCCCTTTACCCACATGCAACGTTTCCTTATGCTAGCTTATTTTACTTTCTCCAGTTATTGCTCGATCCAGTCAGAGTGGTATTTTCACTATTTGAAGTATTTCCATTTCCATAGCAACCACAATTAATGTCAGACAGAAGAAATGCCACGTCTCATATCCTTATGACCCTCTATCAAAATACCAAGTTTCATTACCCTACCTTGCATATTTCTCGAGTCATTGCAGCACCCACTTCACAGACATAGATGGACGGATGGACCAAGGTTAAAAAAGACTAACAGAGACCCTTCCATATCAGTTTGGCAGAATTTTAATCAGAACAAAAAACAAAATTATTATGCTGACTCTGTTTCAACAAAACATACCACTGTTAGATTCAAACTTTCATTATTGTAACATGATGAGACAAGTTTAACAGTATAATGGTCAAACGGAAACAGATTGCAGTTTCAATGTGCATACCTTGATATAAAACAAAACACATGCTTATATGTTACACTAAAACATTGTCATCAAGTAGCATGTCTACGCAGGCAAAGAACACTGTAAGGACAGGAAGAGAACTCCGCCTTACACGAATGAAAGGGGAGAAAAATGTTTCTCCATTGGGAAATTTTTCCATCAAAAGTGATGTTCTTATCTGACTTTAACAGCAATATATATGTTTGATATCAAAAGTAAAGTTCAGATTGACACCTACAGAAAAATGCTGATTTAACATCAATATCTATGTACAAACACTAACAAGTAATTCTTTTGACATCAAAAGCAACATCTAATTGGACATCAATAATAATCATTTGTCAAATTGATATCAAAAGTACTGCCCAAATGACATAATTAGCACATCAAATTAACAAGTATAGCAATGTTCAAATTAGAACAAGTACAAATCACCTTTTCTTGATAACAGCAACAATTCAAGTACTAGTATTTAACATCAATAATACCCATTTGACAAATTGACATCAACAGCAATGCTCAAATTTGACATCAACAGCACTTCAATCACTTGGCAACATTTGTTCCATTACTAATGTATTCAGTTTATATAAATAACATTTATTTTTTTCACATCAATGAAAACATGTACACAATAAATTCCTATCGCTTTTCAGTCACTTGCCATCATCAATGATTAGCAATATACTCATTGACATCACTTATACTTCACATCCATAGCATTGTTCCATTTTCACATAACATGCCAAGTCAGTTCACTCGACATTAAAACACATTCAGCTTTTAATATTCATTTGACATCTACAGTTAGATACAAATGGCATATACAGCAACGTACACATGACATTTACAGCAATGTACACATGAAATTTACAGCAATGTACACATGACATCACAGTACTGCACACATGACATTTACAGCAATGTACACATGACATCACAGTACTGCACACATGACATTTACAGCAATGTACACATGACATATACAGAAATGTACACATGATATCTACAGCAATGTACACATGGCATTTACAGCAATGTACACATGCCATCTACAAAAATGTACACATGACATCTACAGCAATGTACACATGGCATTTACAGCAATGTACACATGACATCTACAGAAATGTACATATGATATCGACCGCAATGTACACATGGCATTTACAGCAATGTACACATGCCATCTACAGAAATGTACACATGACATCTCCAGCAATGACATCAACAGGAATGTACACACTTCATTTGCAGCAATATACACTTGACCTCTACCAGAATGTACACATGACATCTAATGGAAATGTACACATGACATATACAGCAATGTACATATGACATCTACAACAATGTACACATGACATCACAGTAATGTACACATGACATTTACAACAATGTACACATGACATCATGATCAACAGCAATGTACACATTACATCTTCAGGAATGTACACATGATACCTACACATTAAGTCTTAATCATCAGTGCATCTAGAGATCACATGATTGAACAGTCTCCTTGCTCACTGTCAGAATCATCACTCCATAGGTCTTCTGAGGTGACGCTCTGTGAAGCTGGATCAAACAAGCTCTTCTTCACTTTGCAATGAGGGCAGTTTGCATGACAAGTGTGAAACTCACTGGATATCTTCCCTGGACACATTACTACACATGCTAAAGGCTTTGGAATGGGGGCTATCTGCTCCCATTTGGCTTCACTGGGATCAAAGACATCAGCATAGTTAATAGGTCCATCGTCTGTGTCTCCCCCAACTACATAGATCTTCTTCCCAAAGGAACACCGGGCATACATCCTTCTCATTCTTTTCAGCAACATTGACCCATTAGAGCGCAACCATTTGCGCTTCTGAAGGTCAAATCTTACGAGGGTCTCACCCTGACTTCCAGGATCGGCTTCAAAATCACACATATAAATCTCATGCCCAATAGGAAGTATTTCATCAGCTCGACATGACCCCCTTGAGAAGTTTTGAAATCCTTTCACTTGTCTTCCTTTGGTGTCTCGAACTAGAAACCTCTGCCCAGTATTTCGGCCATTCAGCTCATCAAGCGGGTTGAATATTAATGAACAAATGTACCTATTGTCAGCTATGCATGAAGACACTGCTGCATCTTCCTTTGTCTTAAAAATCTGCGTCCTGGAGATGATATTTTTCAACTCACTATCATAATATGTAGCACATACCACAACTGAGTTAACGTTGCTAGGCGGCAGAAAGCCTTCAGAAATGATGCAGAATTCATTGGTTTCTTTTAACGCAAACATGCTGTGAACATCACTCCCTGAGGGAACACTATCTGTGTCCTCAAATGGGGTCAAGTGAGAGGACCAGTTCCTTGCATTGAGATCATACTTGTATACTTTTATCTGCCCTCCTGTGTCCTCGTAACGCCATCGTTCAACAATGAACAGAGCATCATCCTTACAGTTCAAAGAGCACGTAACTTCTGTGCAATCAAGAGTGTACGGGATTCTCGATAATTCTATCCATCTATCTTCTTGTATCAAGTATACAAACACAATCTTGTTAAACCTATCCCTTTCGTCCATCCCACCGACCAAAAACAGAACATCAATAGTAGAAATCTCTTTTATAATCCCTTTCTTCAGCATTTGTACTATATTTCCATACTTGTTAAGGCATTCTGGTGAGGACATCACATGTGGACAGGATTTCACTTCATTGGTTAAGAATTTAAGGGGTATTTTCGTCAAGTCCAAGGAGGAAAACAGTTCAGCGAAATACTTGGTGCGTTCTTTAGGATCCAGATCAACCCATTTTACAATAAAATTGAAGAGAGAAATCCTAGGTACATAGCTCAATGCTGGATCGGACACAATATCCAAAAGAGAGTCGGGCGACAATTCAAAGGCCTCTGGAGTGTCCATAACATCAGGTAAATGTGCCCTCATGAATTCTAAGGCTTGTGAATAAAATTCAATATTGTAGGAGCCGGAAAGCAGGCACAGGGGAACACAGTTCTTAATTGTCAGCTCCGTATTGCGCAGATATCTGTTACAGTCAGCTTTGAGATCATCTATTTGGAGGTAGTCGGCAACTTCCAAAATATCCTTGAGTTTTGAGAACTCCAAATGGATTTTTCCAGTATATAGGTATGTCAGAGCCATTTTAATGCACTCTGGTTTACCTATGCCAATATGAACCTTCCCTGAAATGTAAATAATTGAATCATTAAAGTGATACTTGTATTTATAATCATAAGCAGGTGTGTGTGTATATAACCATATAACAAACATAAAGTTTGAGTGATAAACCTTCAACTACTTACTAAATAATGCATTTAAAGAAAATATTAGTTACTTATAACAGGATTGCAAAGTTCTGTGAATTTAAAAGCTAAAAACACACTGATATTAAATGACTCGTGGGTCCCAAAGGATTTACTGAGATCAACAATTGTTTCATAAGTAAGAAAATATGTGTTTTTTCATCTTTCTTTAAATTAAACATGGTATCCTCCATAAGACCCAATGTTTTAGCTATTTAATGCTCCCTTTCAGTAAATTAAAACAATTGCAGCAATTGTGGTACTGCTTATTTGGGAATAAGCGTGCATCTTTAAATATATAGAGGATAATCGTTTGTTCCAGTGTAAGCTCTTTATATATTTCACTGAGTGAGTGCCAAAAGCTATAATTCACGAGTAGCAAAGCCGAGAGTGAAATATATACTTTTGGTGTTAACAAAGTGAAAATATTGTGATCTTACACTGCAACAAACAATTTCTATTTTTAATAAATGCCTGTAGATAAAGAATTTCAAATGACATTTTATTGTGGTTTTCAGGAAATTCCCCCAATTTTGAGCAAACATTAAGCCATTTTGAAAATGACGTAGTAGAAATTGTGTCCAAGCCTCATATATACATTGATGTTTGTCTTGAAATTGAGACCCGTCTAAATTTTCAAAACAGTGAATACTATAAAATTGATATTTTTACTGATTTAAACTGATTAATCTCAATAAAACGCTGGTAAACATATAAAAAACCTTTTTTACATTGGCTAACTAAAATCTACTTGACTGAAAAGGCATTGCAAGAAGGTTTGCAACTGAATCATATAATTATGTGTAGATTTTAAAGTTCATTTTTTCTTTTATAATTTTATATCTATGATTAATCCACATGGCCATATAACTCTCTACTGACAACACATCATAAAAAGTATCATCACGCAATGTTAATGAAACATACAGTTTGTGCGTCAATGAAATGACATTTATCATGCAATTATGCGTCTTTTAAATTATTTAAACCATTAACGTATATATAATCAAATACTTTTAAATCTGGAATGTCATAATTAACACATATGGATTTTTGAAGGTTTTGTGATTCTGAAAAAAATCCATTTTCAGTCGAATACAACCTCCCAAAACAAAACACAGTACTTATAAACTAAATGCTTTATATCACATTAAAGGAGATGGTTACTCTGCTACCAAAATGGAAATAATTTATTGGAAATGACATTGTTTTCTATTCCTCTTATGCAAAGGATGGCAACAGATGAAAAGTCACAAAATAGTCCTCTTTGTGTTCAAACAAACTCTAATGTGAGATACACATTAATTGAACTAATGACAAAAATAATTCATGGCTTGATAAACAGGGTGAGGAATCACGTGACTTAAAAGGGTTCTCAAATGGGTCACTACGGGTCACAACCTGAACCAATGAAAATAACAAGTAAGTAACATTAACACTAAATAACTTTTTTTGACAGTAAAGATAAGAAAATATTTCTTAGCTTAATATAAAATACTTTGCTATCTTCTGCTTCTACAGATGTGAACTATTTTAGATTTGCTTGTATTTCAATGATGCAATTATTGGTCAAATTTTCAGCATTGCATCTTTCTACAAAGTTAAAATTACTGTACCGGTACCGAAAACTTGAACCTAAGTTCCTAAATAAATCATGGGCCATAAATTTGTATTTATGATGACATGGTGTTATGTAACCTAATTGTAAGATGGTCCTCAATAATTGTGTGAAGTATTAAGTCAATTGAATGAAGGACATAGAAGTTATAAGTAAAAAATCAAATTTCGCAGAAAACTTTAACCTGACAAAATGACACACTTAGTCAATCAGTAGCCATAATTTGTATTTAAAATAATATTGGGTTTTGTAACTAAACCTCATTATGTGATTTTGTCTTGAACAACTGTGTGAAGTATTTAGTGAATTAAATGAAGGTCATTGCAGTTATAAGTGAAAATGCCATCATGCACTACTACTTTAACCGGACTCAGATGCAGACACAGAACGCCAGGGGAGAGAAGTAAAGCCTCCTTATTCCTCAAATAGTTGAGCTAAGAATGTATACACTTGTGCCTGATAAATATTTGGTTCAAAAAATCAACATTAAAATGCAAAGCGGCATGACACAATATATTATGAAACTAACAAGCAGAATTTGTATTAAGCTTCATTTAGTTTAAACTTATTTAATTTTACAACAATTGTGAAACAAGCTATTGCAACTAATATTAATCACTCTTGTTGGCACGATATTGCGTGAGAGTGTGGTCTTGTGGTGGAAACCTGAGTACCAGGGGGAAACCCATTTGCCCGACTTGGTGACCACAAACCAAACTCACTTGCATCCAGGCCGGGAATCGATCCCGGGTCACCTAGGTGAGTGCACTTATCACTGCGCTAACTGGCCAACCTAAACTTTTCTTGTCGATGGATATGCTACAGTGTTTGAGATTTCCAAACTTCTGAGTAATTCAGTCAGTAATCAGCTTGCGATACAGCAGTCAATTTAGCTAAAATAAATGTGTATGAACTAACCTTGTTCCTTTTCCTGTAAGCCACTGCTGTATAATGACTCAAAGTATGCGCTGTAGACCAATACACAGGAATGAGCTTTCATCTCCTCAAAGTTCTCCTGAAATGTATAATGGCTTAAAGTACATGTATTCACAGAAAACCAATACACAGGAATGAGCTTTCATCTCCTCAAAGTTCTCCTGAAATGTATAATGGCTCAAAGTACATGTATGCACAGAAAACCAGTACACAGGAATGAACTTTCATCTTCTATAAGTTCTCCTGCAATGTATGATGGCTTAAAGTACATGTATTCACAGAAAACTAATACTCGCGAATGAGCTTTCATCTCTTCCAAGTTCTCCTGAAATGAATAATGGCTTAAAGTACATGTATTCATAGGAAACCAATACTCAGGAATGAGCTTTCATCTCCTCAAAGTTCTCCTGAAATGTATAATGGCTCAAAGTACAAGTATTCACAGAAAACCAATACACAGGAATGAGCTTTCATCTCCTCAAAGTTCTCCTGAAATGTATAATGGCTCAAAGTACAAGTATTCACAGAAAACCAATACACAGGAATGAGCTTTCATCTCCTCCAAGTTCTCCTGAAATGTATAATGGCTTAAAGTACATGTATTCACAGAAAACCAATACACAGGAATGAGCTTTCATCTCCTCCAAGTTCTCCTGAAATGTATAATGGCTTAAAGTATGTATGTATTCACAGAAAACCAAAACTCAGGAATGAGCTTTCATCTCATCCAAGTTCTCCTGAAATGTATAATGGCTTAAACAACATGTATTCACAGAAAACCCAAACTCAGGAATGAGCTTTCATCTTCTCAAATTCCCCTGAAATGTATCATGGCTCAAAGTACATGTATTCACAGAAAATCAATACTCAGGAATCAGCTTTGATCTTCTCAAACTTCTCCTGAAATGTATCACGGCTCAAAGTACATGTATGCACAGAAAACCAATACACAGGAGTGAACTTTCATCTTCTACAATATGGACCTTGCTGTTCATTTTCATATTGTCTCTGGCAACATGTGTACCAAGTTTCATCTGAAGATATTGACCCATTTTTTATAGAATACTGACAACCTTGACACCTAGGCTTTGACATTACCTGAACTATTTTTGTTAATGAAAATTAAACCAAATTTCTTACAATTTCTTAAAAAAAATAACTCCAACAGTTTTTTTTACCTTGTCACCAAATGTGATGGTGACATCGCAAAACTCTGACTGAGATGTCATCTGCTCATAAAGAAGCCTCATAACTGACCGGTTCAGAGTCACTGAACTGTCCATATCCCTGGAGATAGGCTGAACCGTTTTTTTGTCTTCACAAAAAGACATTCTAAGCACTGAAAAGGAAAAATAGCAATGGTACGATTTAATGTAAAACTTACAGATGAGGTATATTATTTAGTAGTGCGATTGTTAACATTTTAAAACACATAATCACAGAAAAAAAAAGTTAATTGGAGAGGAGTGGGTGTGTGGGGGTAAGAACCATCCGCCCGGTTTGTTCAATTTGTTTCAGCAATTATAACATTAACATGCTAACATGCCAGTCAATAGCGAACATGCTAGCACAGTTACTTGGTATTTGGACTGCATTTCTGGCCAGTCGAGCTACCTGATTCGAGCGATTGGTCCCTAGGGTGATCTCTTGGGCTGAGAATCATAAAAAATGTGTTTTAATACTCTATGATACACATAATAAACAACAACCCACTTTTAGTCGTATATTTTTACATATTAAATATTTTTAAATTTCATACAATCTTTATTATTCACAAGTTAAGAAGGTTAGCAGATTTTGGATTGAGACATATGTATGGAAACAAGCTCGGATCTACAAGATTTTTTCAATAAAACAACTGTATACATCGCATGCATGTTTAAAAGGAAGTTATCTCCAAGGTGCAATCTCTCAACAAGCACAAACTAGTAGTGTTTTCGCATTTTTTAAAAATAATTCTGCCAAGAATACTGTTTAATTACCGACTCACAGATCTTCGCCAGTAATTTTGACCATGCAAACCGGCCGGACCCAGGAACGGGAACCGGGGATATGTTTAGCTTGTGACTGGTACCTGTCTGAGCGTAGAGCCAAAGAGCACATGCCAGGTTCAGCCCTTGTGCATACTCAAAAGTACTGGCGAAGATCTGTGAGTATGTGATAATGACCCGGACGTCCGGGATTATCCCGGAAATCGTATCTCTGTCACAGAGTCACGGAGGGTGCATGTTTGTCCCGGAAAGTCATAATTAAAAAAAAAAAATCTCGGAATCGATTATCTTAATTTTACCAATGCAAGTCAGCTATTTTGCCTGTCTGGGACACTGGTCGTAAAACACAGGACATGTTGACACTAATCCGTTAATTGGTACGTGTGTCCTCGAGGTCATCGTCAATCACCCGATAATTGATCTATTGGCCTATTGTTGTGCTAAATGAGTCGGGGAGGGTTCTTGTATACAAATTCATTATTTTCATATGGATTTGTTTGGTCTTATGAATGATAGCTTTAAATTGATGAATTGATATTTTTCACACATTTTACCGACAAACAAGCATAAAGGTAAGTTCAAAGAAAGTGACAAAAGTGCTTTGAACTTTTTTTCGAACTATCGTTGTGTATATTATTCATATCTTGGATTATCATTGGCTTTGTGTGTATATTCAAAAGTGGTGTTTAGTGTAGTGTGGACAATGTCCAAACGTCCGGCAGATTCTACGACTTAGGTTGGTATGATTATAAAACGAAATAAAATTGAGACATATGTGCGGAGGCTTGTAGAGTGTGTAGTTGGTCCTGTTAGTGTATGTTCTTCAAATGAAATACATATTACACATAGAAAATCTATTGTTTTATTTATTCATTTTTATTAATTCATGCTGGTATGATTATAAAACGCAATAAAATTTAAATCCTTCAGTTGATGTTCTTGTTCAAACCCACAAATATCATGCCCTGCAGAAACCGCAGGTCTTTCTCCTGACGTGACAGACACGTCTCTATCAAAATCATATGCATATCCAAACGGAAAAAAACTCATCGACTGGAAAATCTTCTTGATCGTCTGGAAAATATTGTGTGTCATAATTTGCAAACGTTTTAAATGTGATAAAAAATAAATATTTTGTAACGCATGTTCTCAAAAGCGTGGGAAAACAGGTGCCCGAATAGTTGTTTATTTCCTGTTTTGATGAAACCGAAAGTAGACTGCATATTCTCCTGGTTAGCACTTCATTTAGAGCCTGGGAAAATATCTGGTGGTTTTATTTTTTCAAGAAAATGCAGAAAAAAACAAACCATGTCAAGAAAAAAAATGTCTTAGCAGTCAAAATAGGTACATTTTACCGATGTTAAAAACAACTAAAATAGCCCAAGATATGCTCTAGAATGCACCACAGACGTTCCCCATTTAAAAAAAAATCCGGGGGGGGGGCATGCCCCGGACCCCCCTAGTGTGCGTTGACATTATGAAGAGTGTCCCAGAATCGACCCAAGAAATTATCACATGTATGCCAAAAATGCTGTCCAAATACCAAGTAAATGTGCATGCTAGTGGTATTACGCCGATCGTGGGTCCTAGCCAAAAACCAGGCGCCTTTTAACTACGAAGTTTACTTTGATAATCATGGAAAATGCGGTTTACTTTAAAAGTAATTATTAAAACGATTTATACCGCGTGATGTGTACTGATGTAGCAAAATCCGGCAAGCGTTCCGACTTAAATAATTTGGCTATGAAAATGGCAATTATTAAACTAAGGGAGGCAACTCTGTTATCAACATGATATTATCCGTATCGAATTACGGACACTACGGACCATGGACATTACGGACCAGACATTACGGACCAGATTTGGGACACTACGGACCAGATTTAGGGACATTACGGACCAGATTTAGGGACATTACGGACCATCTTCGGAATCTTACGGACCATGATTTAAACATATTATTCACTTTTTAGTTTTTAATTTGTTAATAAATACTTGAATATGAGTGCTCAGTATGACATTATATCTTCCATAAAACTGTGAAAAATCCCGTGAAGTTCGAATAGATCAATGTTTCAATATAAAATCTTGTGAAATTCCAAAAGGTGATAAAGACCAATGCATTTATAACAATTATGTGAAAAATAATGAACGAAAATTGAAAGATCGGCAGTTAAATCAGTTAAAAGCAACAGAAGAAATATTTTCCAAAACAGTTTATTTCCCAAAATAAATCGAGCAGAAATATTTTCCAAAACATTCGGATGGCGCGGTGGTTTGCATGAACACCTCTAGAACAGTGGATACAACGAGCGCAAAGCATACTTATAGATCTATTCAGTTTTGTGGCAGAGGATATTGTGAAGATGTAAACCTCAACTCTTGCTTTATATTAAATAAAGGATGTGTATTTGTTGAAATTCTTGCAAAGTGATGTTTAAAACTGGCAATTTCTGTTGCCTTAATTAGTGTTTATTAGTTATAATTGTCCCGTAATTATCGGCGGTATATTACAAAAGAAACAAACATTATACTGACAACCTTTAATTGGCTATCATAAAAGTGTGAAAACCCATTGTGACATCACAATTTCACTGAACCTTTCAATTAAAACAGATGAAACGGACAACAAACAAATAGGACGATCCAAAGTTTGTTTCAGAAAGCAATCGATCACATATGAAAACATTAACAATCACATTTACAATTATAAGATAAACACATATTTCGTTCATTATTATTCAAATTATTAATGTTTAACATTGGAATTTTATGGGATTTTTCGGTTACATTAAAGATAATTGTCATACTGAGCACTAATATTCAAGTATTTATTAACAAATTTAAGACCAATGAGTGAATAAATAAAAAAAAAATGTTTAAAAACATTATAAATGATGGTCCGTAAGTTTCTGAAGATGGTCCGTAATGTCCCTATTTCTGGTCCGTTGTGTCCCTAAATATGGTCCGTAATGTCCATGGTCCGTAGTGTCCGTGACCCTCCGTATCTTTGCGTACCGAAATAAAATATTTCAATGTCAGTCGGTGCAGTCTTTTTATAGCAGAGCTTTTAAAGCTGTACACTATCAGATTTACCATTTTTAAAACTTTTGTATTTTTTGTCTTGGAATGAGCAGATTTTTGCGTAAAGATCTACAAACCAATGACACAAGATTGCTGACCAAAAATCAGATAGTTGATTTTCATATTTCCGTACGAAAACGGTTTAAGAAAATGCGTAAAACATCAATTTCAGAGGCGGTAATCACGTGGTATATTGTTTTGATACCAAGCATTAAAAATGGCAGCGCCCAGTGAGACGGTATGTATTTTTGTTTAGTTTTCTCAATAATTAAACAATTAAATTTCGTAACATCGACCATGTTCCAGCGCCCAATTTTCCCCGTTATTTGGTACCTTTATTTTGTTAGACAGTTCTGTAGTTTATTTGGAATGCGTGTCACAAATTTTCAATCGAGGCGAAATGTGCTTCGGAAATCTTAGAACCAAGCATGAACTGTCATTTATTTTTAAATGTTGGCCTTAATATACGCAATTTCGTTTACAGAGCTATTTAAAAACATTGCATGAACACCTATCGGTATGCCCTCAGTTTTGTTTCCACAGTAACGTACGTATGTTTCCGAAATAATGTTACAATCATTTTTAGAACCAAGCACTTACGAAATACTATTAGAACCAAGCACTACGTAATCTTAAACGTGTTTTGAATTTGTTTTTCAGGCTGATAAACTAGTCGTTGAACAGCTGAAAATGCATACTACTTCTGCAGCATAGTACTATACAGGTTGTGTATCTATTCTAATATCAATTCTAATATTGTTGGGTTTTCGCCAAGATAAAAAATAAATAAGTTGTCAAACGTTCAATCTGTGAGAGTGCAGCTTTAATTGCAATATAACAAATAACTGGAGTTTTGGCAATCAGCTGTGAAACCAGGACCACAAACAGTGGCTGGGTTTCATAGCTGGGGATTTACAAGCCAGATAGTTTTGTAAATAGGCATTTCGTAAAATTTGGATCGAACCGAAACATACACGTTTAATGCCGGTCTCTTTAAAGCTGCACTCTCACAGATATACCGTTTTTACAACTGTTTTTTTTTTGTCTCGGAAATAGCATTGTTTTTGCGTAAATATCTGGTCACCCAATATCTGCAAACAAATGATAAAAGATGGCAGACGAAAGATCAGATAGCAGAAAAGAAATGTGTTATATACGGATTAAACCGTTACTACCGGATTAAGAAAATTGCATAAAACATCCGTTTTTGAACTTAAATATAAAAAAACTGCGATTTTTTTTGTCAGCAGTCTTATATAACTGGTGTCCATGCTTTTTTTTTCAAAAAAAGGGTCGTTCCAAAACGACAAATAAAAAAAATGTATAAACGGTACATTTGTGAGAGTGCAACTTTAAACTTCCGTTAAAACCACATTATATTGCTAAGGATAACACAAGAAAAGAGATTAAAAATCCCTTATTTCCATTGTGGTCCTTTTTATATTAATTGGTTGACATAGGAAGACATTTTAGAGCATTATAAAATGAAATATTATACCATAAAATTTGCTTTATAATGAAAACATAAGAGTATGTTGCGTTGTTGGTTTAGTTCTTACAACAACCTGCGGAATGGGTTAGATTCATAAGATCTCAAATGGAGTTACATGTTTATTCATTCATACCCAAGCATCAAGTGAAATACAATACTACAGGCATAGCTATATATGAAACATAGTATTCAGTATGAATAACTAAAATAGAGAAATATGCTGTAGTATATAAAGAATTGTGTCCCTTAGATATATTAAGATTAAGAATGCAACATCTCTCTTCTTTTAAAAAGAATTAGTAAATTTATGAAGAACACATTTAATCTAAAGTAATTTGGTCAACACCCTAGCGTTATCATTATTTTCAGCTGAGCAGAAAATCTTCTTGACAGATTAATTGTTCCAGCAGAGTGTATCTGGAAATTAATGAGAATTTCTTCTAACTAAATGTTAACAGTTCAGATAAGGACACTTGAATCCTCCCCGAAATGTCATCTGAAAGTGTATTGTTTTCATACCGCAGATAGCTGTTGATATATCCAATTAACATTGTAGAAATATTGTCCACAAATATCTTTTTCACACGGTTACAGGATATAGGCGATTATGAATTTCCTTCACAGCACAGAATATTGAAGAAAAGTTTTACATTTGAAATATATTGAAGTATCACAAATATATATACAACATAACACAAAACACATCATAAATCAGTTCAAAGATCCAACCTTTGAGGTACTTTGACCTGTCTTCCTGATCTAGTGACGTACATGTTAGAGTTTTGATCAGTATTGCCAGCAACATTAGTTGGTGCTGATGGTTGTTGTTGTTGTGACTGAGTGTTATCATGAGAAAAGTTTCGCTCTGATTGATTTTGTATGTTTCTGTCACTGTCATTTTGTGATTGATCAGTTAGACGAATGTCGTTGCCATTGCATGGATGTGTATCTATGATTTGAAATGGTTTTTCATTTGTCTTCAACAAATGATTTCTGTTTCGTCTATAGACACCACCATCATTAGTTTCAACAATGTATGATCTGTCATGCACTTGTTTCCTAACAATTGCCTGTTTCCAGCGTTTACCTTGTTTGATTCTAATTGTTTCTCCTTGTGACAATTGTGTGAGTGGCTTGGCAGATTTATCAAACCATGTCTTTGATTTGATTTTTGATTTTGACATTTTGCTTTTGATTTCTTGCCTATTTTGAACTTTCGGCTCAAGGTTTTACGTGTTACTGGCAAAATAGACCTAGTCTCCCTACTCATTAGTAATTGTACTGGTGATTTGCCACATGAAAGCGGTGCATTTCTGTATTCGAGAACTGCAAGATACGGATCTTTGTTATCTTGTAGAGATTTTGTGAAAATCTTTTTGATTGTTTGAATACATCTTTCAGCAACACCGTTGCCTTGTGAGTGTAACGGCGATGACGTAACATGTTCAAAATCCCATTCTCTAGCAAATTTGTCAAATTCGTGACTACAATATTGTCCTGCATTGTCACTAATGACTTTTGAGGGTATTCCATGTGTAGCAAAATAGCCCTTCAATTTGTGAATAACCGTGTCAGTTCTCATATTTCTGAGTAACCCGCATTCAAAATATCTGCTATACAGATCAACTACAACAACGTAGTTACTGTCATTCCAGTGGAAAATATCAGTAGCCACAATTTCCCATGGCCTGCTGGGAATCTGATTAGGAATCATTGGTTCCTTTACATTGGAGTTTCTGTGTTCAAGACATATGGGACAATTGAGTACTTTGTTCTTTATGTCTTTGGTCATATTGGGCCAAAACATTACACTTCTTGCACGCTGAGTACATTTCTCTATGCCTAAGTGTGAATCATGAACTTTGTCCAGCATCATATGTCTCAGATCTTTGGGAATTATGACATTGTTTCCTTTTAACAAAAAATCGTCAATGACTGTTAGTTCGTCTCTGAAATTCCAATATTGTGAAATACTATTTGGACAGTTCTGTCTCTTATCAGGCCAACCTGTTAATATTGTGTGTTTCAGAGTCTGCATCTCTTGATCAGTCTCAATTTTGCTTTTGATCAGGGTCATTTTCTGATCACTCATAGCAATATTTTTCATGACAGAATGTACATGAACATCTATGTCTTTACATATATCAATCTGTTCATCTTGCAAATAGTTGCGACTTAGTGTATCAGCTACTGGAATGTCCTTTCCAGGTACATGAACAATTTCATAATCGTATTTCTGTAATTGCAAAATCATCTTTTGCAATCTTGGCGGAGCAACATGCAAACTTTTGCGTGTTATACTCACAAGTGGCTTGTGATCACTTTGGACTACAACATGTCGTCCATATGTCATTTGATAAAACTTGGTCATGCCATACAATACAGCATAGAGCTCTTTTGTAATCTGGGCATAGTTTCTTTCTGCAGACGTCAATGCTTTCGAAGCAAAGAAAACTGGTTTGTCGTTTTGAAGCAAAACACAACCAAGTCCATTTTGTGATGCGTCTACTTGCAGCACAACTTCAATATTTGGATCAAAGTACGAGAGTACCTGTCCTGGATTTTGAGTTATTACCCTTTTTATTTTGTTCAAGGCAATTTCATGTTCCGGGTCCCACCGGAAAATACTGTCTTTCTTCAGCAACTGTCGTAACAGACTAGTCATTTCTGCAAGATTGGGTGCAAATCGTTGCAGATAATTCACCATTCCTAATATAGTCTCTAGCTCAGACTTTGACTTAGGAGACGGCATTTCCTGGACAGCTCTTACCTTTGAAGGATCAATTTTCAGTCCGTCTGACGTCAGTAAATGTCCAAAGAAAGGTATTTCTGACTTACCAATCTCGGTTTTGTCAGCATTGAGTTTGAGACCTTTTTGTTGACATCTTTCCATAAGTTTGTCCAAATTTCTGTCATGTTCTTGTTTGTCTTTGCCATAACAAACAATATCGTCAACAATGACCTTGACGCCATTCAAACCTTCAAGACAAGACTCCATTTTCTGGACGAAGACGTCTTGAGCACAATTTACACCATAGGGAAGTCTCAGATACCTATATCTGCCAAATGGAGTATTGAAAACTGTCAGAAATGATGATTTCTTGTTCAGTTTAACAGACCAATAACCGGTTCTCGCGTCAAATTTGGAAAATACGGTTGCACCTGTCAAGTCAGGCAAAATGTCATCTATTGATCTAGATGGATAGTGTGGTCTCACTATTGCCTCATTCAGGTCTTAAGGGTCTAGGCATACCCTTAAAGAGCCATTGGGTTTTTCAACAGTTACCATACTGTTGACCCATACAGACGGTTCTGTCACTTTGACAATGACTTTGTCTTTAACCATTCTGTCTAATTCTGTTTTTAGTCTGTCCTTAATCGCAATAGGTACACGTCTTGGAGGGTGTACTACAGGTATTGCATCTGATTTTATATGTATGTCACATTCACCTGGAAGTGTTCCCAGACCAGTAAATACATCATGGTATTTTGAAATAACTTGGTCTTTTGTGTAAGAAACGTCAGGTTCTACTGCTGATACAAATTTGAGTAGATTCATTGCAAGGCAAGTGTCAAGACCTAAAATTGGACATGATGGTGTATCTACAATGTAAAAATCGTTTCTTGAAATTTTACCATTGTACAAGCATTGAAGACTAACTACACCGTGTACTTTGAGTGATGTGCCATTGTAAGCTGTCAATTTGCTGTTTGTGTGTTTCAACTGAATTTTGCTACCAAGTGATTTGTACATGTGGTATGGTATGATATTAACTTGTGCACCAGAATCAATCTTGAATTTGAATTGTGTGCTGTTGTTACCAACTGAAATATTGACAAAAGCTTGATTTTTGTGTTTGTCATGAGTAACAGTATTAACAAAATAACCATCACAGTTGTCACTTAGATCTGAGGAAGAAAAATCATTTACCTCATGCACTCGTGATTTGTTCTGTTCCTTTTGCTTTTTGTAGCATACACTAACAAAGTGATTTCTTTTCCCACAGTAGTTACAGTCTTTCCCTCTTGCTGGGCATATGTCCTTGGTCTCGTGTTTTGATCCACAGTTTGAACACATAGCCTTCTTCGTGCCAGCGTTAGCATACTTCAGTTTGCCTCTCGACCTTTGTTTTGGATTCCTCTTTGCCTCTGGGTGGTGATATGTCCTTGGTGTAACGGCATTTACACTTTTATTGTTGTCCATTTGTTGAATGTGTGATTTTGTAAGTTCATACGTTCTAGCAATGTCCAAAGATTTCTGTAACGTTAAACCGTTCCCTTCGCTTATGAACTTTTCGCGGAGTTTCACAGATCGAACGCCAAATACAATGTGATCCCGGATCGTGTCATCAAGAATGTCCTCTGGATAATCACATTCTTTGATGAGTAATCTCAAGTCCGTAACAAACTGTTCAAACGATTCGCCATCTTTTTGTATTTTCATTTTGAAAATGTATCTTGAATATATACGGTTTGATTTTGGTTTACAATAGTTCTCGAACTGGTTGTAGAAGTATGTAAGATCTTTTTGTTGATCGTCTGTTGGTCTCCAAGTGCTAAAAATGGAACGACCTTTTTCTCCAACCCACAGCATTAGGTAATTACACTTCACTTCTTGTGATTGTTCCTTTAGAGGACCCTTAAACATAAAGTCGGAATGTGACTTGAACGACTTGAATGACTGTGACAAATCTCTGCTGTCCCAGTCCATTTTGGGTGTTTGTCCTTGCATATTGTTAAAGCTTGCCATTTTGTTAGAATGAGCTTCACAATTACAATTTAATTATTCCATTTAATTTCAATTTAATCCATATGAATCAGTTCACCAACTTCTGACACCATGTTGCGTTGTTGGTTTAGTTCTTACAACAACCTGCGGAATGGGTTAGATTCATAAGATCTCAAATGGAGTTACATGTTTATTCATTCATACCCAAGCATCAAGTGAAATACAATACTACAGGCATAGCTATATATGAAACATAGTATTCAGTATGAATAACTACAATAGAGAAATATGCTGTAGTATATAAAGAATTGTGTCCCTTAGATATATTAAGATTAAGAATGCAACACTCTGATATGTTTACTTGGTTGATAGTATGCCAATTAGCAAAGCCCGAATGAGTGCAAAATAAATTTATATAAGTTCAACGAACATGTGTTAGTTATACAGATGGTACTACTTACTGCTACTACTACCACTTCCACTACCATGATGATGACTTACATTTTATTGTAATTCTACTTCAAATACTACTGCTGTTGCTACTCTTGCGATAATCAGCTATAATCATGTTGTTGTAAATTACTGAAAATGGTAAACTATGACCAAGGAGTTTTCATTATTTCACTAGGGGCCACTTATTCTCTAAAGAATAATGACCGGTCGGGGTCTTAATGGATTGGGGGGCCCGGGTGAAAATACTTGCTTTCACCGGAATTCAATACGTATAAAATCAGCGTGCTAGTTGGCAATTCCGGGGTTTGAAGTGGTATCTTTTATACCTACATAAAAGGTTCAAGTCCATACATTTTCTCTACATGAAGTGAAAAGACACTGGTCATATCATTATCCATTGCTTGTTCCCAGTTTTTTCAATAAGACTTGCTCCAACAGAAAAACTGCACTAGGGGAAATAATTCACGTTCAAATTAAATACTGTTGCCATTTTTTCTTAAGGTTAAAATAAAACAAAATAGTTCTAAATATATTATGATGTGTATGGCCTTATTTTGTTGATAAGTAATACAGTTATTGGTTCTTATGTGATGAAAACATTTAAAGCATTACAATAGGGGATAAAGCACTGAGTAAAATATTGCTTAAATGAAAATATTGTAAAATATCACTGCGCGCAATGATACTTTGCGCGGAGTAAATCGGCTTACTTCCTCTTTTATCACGTTGTGAAATTTTGCAGCCATGAGGTAAAGTTTGGGTCTCAATTTAGGCTTTTGAACACTATTTAAAGATTACCAGACGCCATATTTACATGTCCCATATGAAAGAACACGTATTGCACCCGATTGTCTTTTCAAATTCGTGTTCATTCAAGTTTAAAACGACTAATTTTCCACTTATGCGACGGCTACAACGGGCAAGCACAAACGATGGTTGTACCGAGGTGCACTACGCACGGCATTTATTGCAATGAGCGTAAACAATGATTGTATGTTCGCTGACACGTAGATCATAATTAAAAATTTATAACATAAGCAAATAAAACCTACCGTTACTCTTTGTTATTTATGTTCTAAACAATTTGTGGACCATGTTATGACGCAAGGAGCCATGACGGAAGTTTCAAATGGCAATTTGGCTGCTTCGAACATTTGAGAAATGGTTGGTTACTGAACTAATTAATACGGTTCAGTCGAAGCTTATTGAGAACCCTGTCACTTCAAAAGTATGTGCCACTGCGGGTCTGCATTTGTGATACCTGTACCTGTAGGATACCTGTAGGATGATTTTGGGTTCTGTATAAGGACTTGTGCCCTTTTTAAACCCCTCTTCGTCTAAACTTGTTTCGTCACGATCTATCTTCGGAGCTCATAAAATCTTATCGTGTAAAGGTTGTTGGTAACAGTTATGAGTATATATGATTAAATTACAGCTGTCCATAGACAACTTTGATACAGGTCTCAAAACTGGTACAGCATGTCTCCTTGCCAGTGGCGGTCCAACCTTACTTTAAATGAGTCTACATCTTCAGCATCTATCACATGTTGAGGCAAGTCATTCCACACTTGTATAACACGACGAGAAAACTGGTGCTGGCAGAAAGTGGTCCTAAATCTGGGTTTTTCAAGCTTTAAGTTATGCCCTCTTGTTGATGAAGCGTAGCAAAAGAATCTTTCAAAGTCACAATCATCGATACCTTTTACAATCTTAAAAGGCTGTATAGCGTCTCCACACATTCTTCTATGAGCAAGAGTGGGTAATTTTAACTGCTTGAGCCTTTCTTCATATGACATATCTTTTAGAGATGGAATCAATTTTGTAGCCCTCTTTTGTAGTCTTTCTAAACTTTCAATATCTTTTCTCATATATGGGTGCCAAACCACATTCGCAAACTCAAGATGGGGTCGGACCATAGCTGTATACAACTTCATGAAAGTGTACTTATCCATGAAATCAAAAGTTCTGTTGATTATAGATAATATACTGTTTGCCTTGATATCTGAAGCTTTTTCAAAGTTGATACGTTTAATTTGGATACTGACTATAAAAACATGCAGACTTGAATACTACCAAATGTTCTTTCATCCGTACAACTTGTACATTGAATAGAAAAAACATGTATATATCTACTGAATATGTGCGTGCAGGCAGTAATTTTTACTACTTTCATTAAACAGCATTATTGAGTTTTTAATGCCATGTGCACACGTTTACCAGAAAGTGTTAATGTTGGTGCCTTAATCCTTGTGTACATTAAGTCGCATAAAGTTACTTAACAGTGTTGAGTATATGTGTGAAAACCCAAAATAAGTAGTGTATTGGCTTGTTAATAATAAACATTGCGATAATTGCCAACATTTTGATGCAAGTCCAAACCATGGACCTGGATGTTATGCCCATGATCAGTTCAATATATGTATATATATATATGATATTTTGGTCATTAACTGTTGGTATTTTTGGGAATATTCCACAGAAAACGGTGCAAGAATGCCTTCAACCATGTGCTTTGAACTTTGTGTGTTTGACCCCAGTTACGATTTTTTGAAAATCTTTAATTAGTAATAGTCTTTTCATGTGTTCTGCATTTATCAATATTTATACTATTATTTAAATAAAATGGCATTTTTAAGTCATCAGTGCTCCAGCTAGCTTTTCAATGGCGCAGCGCCCGTGCCCACTTTTTTACCGCCCTGCCCCCCTGTTGAGTAGTGCCCTTTTCACAAATGCTCTATCAGCGCCAATTATCCCGTTAGTGCCCTTTTTACTATTGAAATCATTATGAAAGATCGGCAGCCGCTGTCATAATTGAGACAAATTACATAATACTTACAATAATAGTGTTCCTGCTAGGTGTCTCCATGCCCCCATTGACTGCTTAAAATTTGCCCTTTCATCTATTTTGTCAGAACAAATTTTGAAGTTATGTCATCAATCAATTATGTGTTTTATGTTTTATAAGTGATTTTTTTAAGCAAGGGCAGTGGTTTTTATTGTCATCTATGTTAAAACGTCACCATATTAAACATTATTTTACCAAAGACAATTGAATAACAGCCAGGCTGAATGTAACATTCGTACCCAATGCTGATCGTACCAAACTAAGATTTGTCCCTACATATTTTTTTTTTTGTGTATTTATTTATTTGATTGCTTCTAATGTTTAATGGTCTTTGTTTTTTTTCTTAATTTTACATGATTTTTATGAGAAATATGTGACATTGCACTAATGAAGACTCCAGACAAGTACAATCATACTACCACAGACAAAAAGAATTTTTTTAATTTATATTATATTATTTGAGACCCCCCCCCCCCCCCCATTTTGTTTAAGTCTGAAAATCATGGGAAATGTTTTAAATCGAGTATTAAAGCAAAACAAATTCTTGGTGAAGACCCCCAAAAGCCCCCCTTGTGACAGGGGTGGACCCCTCCCACAACCAACCCAAATCACCCCTACACGACTCGTGTAGCTTGCCCTTTTCAAATTCTGGTTGGAGCACTGGTCATGATACAATCGCTATTGTCAACAAGAGCAAAAATCATGTTCTGAAATGCGTAACTAAATATTTTCTTGGAATTGGATTTGAAAAACAAATGAAAAAGGCAGAGGAAAAACAGCTATTTACTGTAGCCATCGTATGGGATTTTGACTGTTATTCAAACAAAATTAGTTTAAACAGAGATTCTTATCAAGTTTCTCAGAGTTAACTACTTCAAGGAATGTTGCGATAGTTATTCTTCGGTCGACTAATAAGATACCAATGGCTGAAAATCCATAACCTGCGGAAATTGGGTAGGCAAAAAAATAAAAGTTTTGAGAGAGTTTGCGGAGGGAAAGAGAAAGTGGGTCTAACTCGAGTGTTCTTTAACCCGAGGTTGAGCATTACTTAAACCACTTGCCATTTCTTGTAGGATTATTATTAAATAAAGAAGCTTTGTTATGACACCGTTGACGTCATAGAGAAAAATGTGTAAAACACGCTGTCTGCATGCTGGAACACATAAGAGCCCGGAGCAAAGCGACTGCTTGTGGGTGTATTAAAAGCTGCAACAGCTAATAATTTTCAAGCCGAGTCGGCTAAATAATAACTAAATGGGAATGTAATGAGTATTATTAGATTTATTTATCTTTTTTTCGAAATAAATTAAAAGAACGATAAAATAATCAAAGTTTAATAATAAGAAACACAAAATATAACTTTACACAAAACTAAAGACGGGAACGCGACTCAATTATATACGACGACATAGCATATAACACTTGTTAACACAGATATCTTAACATGGTTCTCAATTAAAATTTAATAATTGGTAAACAAAAGGACAATTAACAAACGGACTCGGGATCAATAAACAAAATAAAACGACACATAATTTATGTTACCAAAATCAATTAACACTTATTGTTTACTTTGCATTCATAGGTAATTATAGGGATGAAGGTCGCAATTACGACAGTGGTGTGTTTCACACATTCTCATTTTGATAAAGAATAGAAGGAGTTTGGTTAATTGCACCGTCGATCCTCACCGACATGCCTTCATGCTGTCGTCAATCCTGAATGGCTGATACAAATGCCGTAATAGTCCCCAACACGCCTTTTGGCTGTCAGTCAACCGTTGCAATCGCAACAAAACTGTATTGTCAAAACTGATGATTGTTTTTATAAGGATTGTTGCTGCGCGGATTAAAGCATGTGGGCATAATTAACACGTGTCGGTAATTAGCCTTGCCAGCATCATGTCGGGCCCGACAAGTCATAAAGGCCTGGCGGAAACCCTGGATTCATTTCTACTAGACAGCCATGAAAGATCGGAATGCCAAACTTGATCACTGAGCTAGCACACTTTTTATTTTTGTACCTTTTAGCTAGCCTGTTTATTGAAAACAAAGTTTATGTATTGTAATATTCTTGATAACAGTGTCTGCTTGCAAATCTTTTAACGATAAGTACTTGGGCTATAACTTAAGAACTCTGGTATCATTTGGTGGTGTTTTTAATTTTCTTACCTGTTTTATTTTAGCACTCTGAGGTTGCAGAAACGGCTAGCTGCCAACGTACTGAAGTGTGGCAAAAACAAAGTTTGGTTGGATCCCAATGAGACAAACGAGATTGCTAATGCCAACTCCAGTGAGTTTATGTTTCACTTTTAATTTAAGATTTGATTAGCAAAAACCATGATACATAATTGGACCTTTTGGTGAACAAGTAAAGTTTTGTGCTTGACATAAGCCCTGCAATATAAAATGCATTTTTTGATAGACAAGTAAGAATGTACATGTACACCCCCCCCCCCCATGTACATGTACATTACCAAAATTATAATGTTTTAACCAGTATCTGTAGCATAGTGATACATCTTGTACAACGTTTAATTTGGTACCGGTAAATATTTTAATCAGACCACCAAAAAATCTTACAAAGTGTTCCCTCTAATAAATTTATAATTTCAAATATTATTACAGGACAGAACATCCGAAAGCTTATCAAGGATGGTCTCATCATCCGGAAGCCGATGGCGGTCCACTCACGAGCAAGAGTGCGCAAAAACATGATCGCCCGAAGGAAGGGACGCCATATGGGATATGGTATTTATAATCATGAATGAATATTTGAATGCTGCATGGGTAAAATTTGGAAAGAGGAGAACTTTAATTGTTGTGGTTCTATTTGAAGTAGTTTTATCAGAATTTTTATGAGCTTGTGTTCAAAATATTTTGTCCGATTTCCTGAGGCAGATTTTTTATTTTGTGCAAAATTTAATTCCTCAAATTTTTAGAAGTTTCTTGGGTTTTTATTGTGTCAAGTCTGATATTATCCGAACCCTCAGTAAAATTGGAAATCAATCACCGACCAAAACAGTTTGTCATTTTCAAAAGCCAGCCATGAAGACCTTGTACCCCTTATCTAGAACACTCTCTTGACACTTATTCTATCCCTGGTTAAGCACTAGGAAAATAACTTTGACATTTTACTGGAAAAAAAAACAGCAATGCCACTGGTACTCTCATGGTATTAATTAGGGCTGTCACGATACGCCAAGACCGAATCGCGGTATATCGCGATACAAGAGCAGCGTATCGCGATACGTACCGCGATATTTTTGTGTATTAGTAATATTGTTATACCCCCCAAAACAAAGTTTGGGGGGGGTATACTGGAATCGGGTTGTCTGTCTGTCTGTCCGTCCGTTTTTTTTTTGTCCGGGATTCATCTTTGTCGTTATTGAACAAATCTTTTTCAAACTTTCAGATATTAATGGCCATGATGTAAACTTGGGCCTCTGTGAAATTGGTACGGGTCACATGACCCTGACCAGAGTTATCTCCCCTTGATGTGTTAAAGTAGGCAAAATAAGCCCTGTCCGGGATTCATCTTTGTTATTATTCAACAAATCTTTATCAAACTTTCAGAAATTAATGGCCATGTTGTAAACTTTCGCCTCTGTGAATTTGGTACAGGTCACATGACCCTGATCGGAGTTATCTCCCCTTGATGTGTTAAAGTAGGCAAAATAAGCCCTGTCCGGGATTCATCTTTGTTATTATTCAACAAATCTTTATCAAACTTTCAGAAATTAATGGCCATGTTGTAAACTTTCGCCTCTGTGAATTTGGTACAGGTCACATGACCCTGACTGGAGTTATCTCCCCTTGTAGGCAAAATTAGCTTTGTCCGGCCTAACTCCAGGGCAAACAACCTAGACATGGAGGGGTGGGGGGTATTCGTTAGCCTATGGCTTACAGTTCTAGTTTCGAATTGGAACATTTTATTCAAAACAGCAAAGTGCTTAAACAATTCATAGATATGATGATATCATATGTTGACTAGAACATATCTTACTAAAAACAAATGAACCAAACACAACAATAAAACCATCACGGAGTTCAAAACTTCTGTATCATTTCAGTCTTTAACTTTGGACTAGAAAGATGTAAACAATTATGAAAAGACTGATAAACTTTGAAAATTGAATTTTAATGGAAAAAACCGGTACGCTAATGTACCGCGGTACGATTTTTTTTTGCCTCGTACCGCGATATACCGGTATATCGTGGCAGCCCTAGTATTAATGAAACAATACTCAATGTACAATGTTAGAGGAACCCGTACAGACAATAGTAATATTGCCTACAAAACATTTTGTTGACCAGAGTGACTCGGAAATTGTAACGAAAATTACCAAATACTTGTGAGGAATAGTGCTGATCACATTTCTATCGATTGTAATGTTAAGGTTACAAAATGATTAATTCTATTTTTTTTAATAGAACTGCTAGTTTCATTTACAAAATGTCAACAAGCACTTGAAAGGAGTTATACAAGCCCGATGGAATTTGTACTAGTTGTTACATTTTGAGCTTGTGCCCATTTTGTACAAGGCTTAGTGCAATACTTAAAAATGTTTGCCTTTCCTTAAGATACTGTTTGTGGTAATCAAAGAAACTTGGTACATAATTAGATGTTTAAATGAGATGTTTCACTGGCCAAGGTAGGGTCTTTACTTAGGATTTAATAACTATGCTCTTGTTTATTCCAACTATACCTAAGTTAACTATAGTATTTATCTTACGTGTTCAGGTAAGAGGAAGGGTACAGCCAATGCCCGTATGCCACAGAAGGTGATCTGGATGAGAAGGATGAGGGTTCTCCGCCGACTCTTGAAGCGCTACAGGGAGGCTAAGAAAATCGACAAGCATCTGTACGTACCTACCCACTTAGGATTATTTCATGAAAAAAGTTTAGTGTTGTCCTAGCCTAGAAGTCTGCTGAGTGTGAAAAATAGTGACTATATTAATATGGTACTTGGTACACATGTTGATAGAGACCATACAGACATGCTTAGCAGGCATAAAACTCTAGCTTTAATAATAGTTCAGTTATTATGCCCCCCTTCGAAGAAGAGGGGTTTATTGCTTTGTATATGTTGGTCGGTCCGTCTGTCGGTAGACCAAAGCTTGTCTAAGTGATAACAATTCCTTGACGTATGGTCATCAAACTTGACATGAAGGTTGGGCCTGACCAGTAGAAGACCCCTATTGATTTTAGGGGTCATCGGGACACCTTTAATGGTAAAAGGATTTTAAAGCTTGTCTGAGTAATATCTCAAACAATGCCTAGACCTTTGACATGGAGGCTGGGCCTGACCAGTAGATGACCCTTATTGATTTTAGGGTTAATTGGGTCAAAGGTCAAGGTCACAGATAACTCGACAATGCATGCACCCTTGGCCCTCAAACTTGACATTTAGGTTGGGGTTGTACAGTTGATGACCCCTATGGATTTTGAGGCCATAGAGTCAAAGGTCATGGTCATAACTCATATTCATCATTAAAATTTCATTTTCATTTTTACTTATTCCCTGCTGCTTAGAGGATACATTTTTTTTCTGCAAATATCAGTCATCTTCTGAACATGATTTAAAACTGTACCTACTGTTTTCAGACTTTGAGTGGTCATAGTCTTAAAACTGCCTCAAAGACATCCAATGTCAATAACAAATCTGCTTCTATTTCGGGTGATGCATATTTCATTCAATTGTCCAAATAATCCTGACAACATGGCGCTTGGGTGGTGAGGTTTGGTGTCTGCTTTGGGTGCAGTTGGGTTATAACGGGTTGTGTCTTCTGGTCAAGTAACACATCTGCTTGGGATGCACTACTATTTGTAAATATATATGTATATTGAAACATTGAAAGGGTTAAGCTTTCTGAATGGGCAACTGGTTAAGTGTTCTGATCAAATATAACATGTTGTTGTAAAAGCAGTTACATGTACTTGACTCATGTATATCAAACATCAGACTTAAAGTATATTGTGTTTGAAAAATATGGCTTTTGGAAGCATGTTAGCTTCTTAAGATATGAAAGTCGATAAGTCTTTCACGTATTTATTTCCCGAAACTGTTCAATGATGTTTGAGGTTTACACAGGCTGTTTTAAGTGCCTTATCAGTCAGGGTTAATTAAAAAGGAGTTTATTTTTGTGATTATTAAAGCAATGTCTCCAAAATCTGTATTATTTATCTCCCTTTCCCTATAAACCTGTATCAATCTAGGATAATTAAAAAGGAGTTTATTTTTGCAATTATGAATGCAATAGTGTCTGTATTTATCTCCCTTTCCCTATAAAACTGTAATTTTCAAATATTTGTAAATATTTTTGTGAAATCATACAATGGTATCAGTCATCAACAGTGAGATTTTCTTATTCAAGTCTGAATATAACATGTACATATTCTAATTCATATTATTGTAAGATTTTCCTGAACAAGCCCTAATCATTGGTATACCGGTATGTCATATATAGAATCTTCTTCAAGCCAAGGGTTGATTCAGCTTGGAGACTTGTGTGAATTTTGATTAATTCAAGTAAAAAATAATTGCTTGAAGGATCTGAACAAAAATCCATTTTGTGTTACAGTTATGTTAGCTGAATATAATTTAACCCAATCATTGATGTGTGTGAAACTTTTTGATGGTATGAAACTAAAGATTTTGATTTTTGCAGGTACCATGAGCTGTACCTGAAGTCCAAGGGTAATGGCTTCAAGAACAAGCGTGTACTCATGGAGCACATTCACAAGAGGAAAGCTGAAAAGGCCCGCTCCAAGCAGCTCAGGTACTTTATTGTGCTTCTTGTAAAGATTCTCTTTTCTTGGTCAATAGTTCAATTACAAGAAAAAGTTTAAAGAATGCAAGAGTACTTATTGCTTTCAGTGATAGCTAATCACTTTCAGTGATAGATACATTGTGAATAGTTTTCATTTCACCTATCTTTCAACTTCAGTGACCTCGCTGACGCCAGGAGAACCAAGGTCAAAGAAGCCCGCAAACGCCGCGAAGAGAGGATTGCACAGAAACGAGCAGACCTCATCAAGTCATATGCTGATGATGACTCCAAAAAATAAACTATTGTTCTGTATTTGTGCGTTATTAAATGGGATCCGAAAGAGAGTTAATGTTGTGCTGCTTATAGATACAAGCGAAAAAAGCATCTTTGTAGATGGACTTTACTGAGCTTTACAAAATTTAAAAGGCTACTGTAAGCAAATATTTCAAATAAAACTTGATTGGTGTAATAGATTGTCATACAAAGTTAATTTGGCGAATGATTATTATGAAGTCAGAGAACAATTGTTATCGAATATATTTTTAACCATTTTAGTAGGATTTCTTGCATGCACAGATGCTTATGTTCTGCTAGTAAAGAACTCCCATACAATATAACTGTTGACATGGCAGATAGAAAATTTTCCCCCATCTTCTAAATGGAATAGCTACATAGAAGAGCTCTCTGTAATCTGTCTTGTAAAAGATTTGTGTCAAATCCATAAACTGCGGTCACACCTAGATTATTTTCATCTGTAGCTACTGATGCTGCTGTGCTTCATCAAGGTCACATAAATTGTAAAAAAGGTTTACCTTAAAAGGGCCCAATATTACAGGTTGATGTATTATTATGAGGGACTTAATTAACTTGTGATCATAAAACATTAAAAGCAGATTATGTGTGTACAGATGAAACAAACAGTAACGCTAATTTGGCTCTTATTAAGTTTTTGTGGTACAGTCACTATTAATTAAAGAAAGAAGACATCTACTGTGATAGCTGTAATTGATTATCATTTGCCAAATGCATAGATTGAAAAGGAGCATTTACATTCCTTGGACGGTATTATGGAATGATAAATACATCGGTACAGCTATTGAAATAACCCCTGTAAGGATCAAAAACGTTCATCGGTAGCTTTCCTTTGAGGTCGCAGTTCACATTTAAGGACCCCTCTGAGCAACACTTGAAGAGAATGATAAATCCACTGGCACCGGATTTTCAAACCAGTGGATGAATCCTGCTATATCTTACACTACATGTGTACATGTGTTGATGGTGCTCGCATTTAGGGTCGATATAACACCCAGCATGTATCGTTCATCACTTCAACCAAGGCCAAGTGTTTCATACACAGTATATCGTACGCTGCATTTAGTATACCTAGGCTAAGGAATGGATTGTGTGGTTGATGTCGTTTTTGTGTCACCTGACTAGGAGATATAGATGGGTTGATTTTGCCGGCAGCGGCGGTGGCGTCCCGTTTTCACTTGTTCGGGGCATATCTCGTAAACTATTAGTGGTATCAACTTGAAATTTTATTTGTAGATATATCTCATTAAGGGCAAGTGCAGAGGACAAGAACTGTAACTCTTGCCTCCATATTTTGAGAGTTAGTGCCCTTTGTTAATTATCATTTTTAAAGTTTTGTCCGGGGCATATTTTGTAGAATATAAGAGTTATCAACTTGAAACTTCATATGTAGATAGATATCATAGAGGGCAAGTGCAGTGCACGATAACCGTAACTCTTGCTTCCATATTTTTTAGAGTTATTGTGCTTTGTTAATTTCCGTTGTTAATTTTTGATCGTCTTACGGTTTTGACCTTCAGTTCAAATGTCACCTACACTTGAAAGTAAAATGGCAACATCATTGTCTATAAATGAATAAAATGCCAATCGAACAGCTTTAATGTCGACAGTAAATAATTCGTCAGGCGACACATCCGACTCGCGGAGTTTTAGTGTGCAATGTATTTTGGAGACTGTTTTTTGTACACTGTATGTTGTATAATCATCACCAAATTTGGTCAGAATGTGTATGGGTACAAACTCTTGGAACAACCCCGATAACCAGTTATCTCGAGAGTAAGCACCATTTCATCATAGAAATTACTTTAATTCACATTTTCCATTTATGACAAATTTAGAAAATGTTTTAGTGATACAGTTATATGTTTTTATGGGCAGAATATCCCCGTTAGATTCGATAACCAGCCATGTCGTCTTAGTCATTCCAGAGTTACGACCCTCGAATTGCAGTGTGCACTCTGTAAATTTGGCTTGCGTACAACAATTGAAAACAAACTTGGCGTTCTAAGAAAGGACTAGCGTATTTTGTAACAGTTAGCTTTATGGCATAAAAGTTGTTTGGAAATCGTTGGTCCAATTCAATACATGTAACTCGCAAAAAAAGAAATCTTTACTTCATAACATATTGTTTCTATGAATTGTATCTCGCCAGTCGAAAAAAAAAAGAATACTGTCAACGTTGAATAGCTTATTAATTCTCCCGAATGATTGCATTTAAATTATAGTCATAGAACTATCCGTTTGTGCGACAGTGAGTCCGCCCGTCTGCTGTAACCTGCTGTAACATTGTCTCGACTTCGTTGTTATTTAAAACTACAAAGACTTGCAGAACATCTTCGCTAGTAGTGTCATGCATAACATTCACGCTCAGATAAGGTGTGTCGTGTGTGGGATTTGTGCTATCATCTTAATGATCAAGGTTACATTTTGAGGTCAATTTGCACTAAATCAATTCTAAAGTGTTTCAGCCTTATCTACTATGGAAAATCACAGAGTCGTTGGTGTGTCGTGTATGACAATTGTCCCAACTTTGCACACTGTCTATTGTTTAGCAATAGTTTGTATCTCAGCTATAACGTTTACTATCCCCACATGTATTAGGCCAAAACTAAGTCAATGTTTAGCGTCATCGGAAGGGGGGAAGTTCAACTTTTAAGCTGCACTCTCACAGAATGATCATTTTTTGTCTCAAAATCAACTGATTTTGGCATTAATGCTTTCAATTCAGTCATTTAATTTACATCACAATTTAACAGATTGTTTGGAAAGCTGCCAAAAACTTTATTGTTCTTAAAGTGTTGGTAATGCTTTTAACCATAAAGCATCAATTTTCGAGAATAAATATTTAAAACTGCGATTTGGTCTTTGATCAGCTTGTCACAGGTCAGGAATAGCATAGAGAGGGGCAGTCCTAATTGTTATGAAGAAATTGACAAATGACAATACAAGTTTTAACAAATATATTATTTACATAAATTACAATAAATAAAGAGAGATCTTCTTATGTAATAATGGTTGAATGTCACTACTGCCACACTGTTACGCTGTTACCAGTCTACCACTCCACTATCTCAATCTCCCGCTAACGTAAACGTCACACAGACGTCACCCGGATGTCGACAACGGCGTCATACAGACACCACATAGACGCATCGACGCCGACCACAGGAAATACAGGCGTCACTTAGACGTCAACACTGACGTCACTCAGATGCCAATCCCAATACACGTCCCGCCTCTCGACGTCCACGATAGGATATATCAACGCCCACCTAGGCGTATCCGTCCTCAGCATCAGCCTGCGTTCCCGGTACAAACACGAGGTCCACTGACATCCCGCCCTGTTAGCGTCCGGAAGCCCAACTACGTTGAAAACGTCCTCTGACGTCATGAGCCCCAAAACGTCAATGTAACCGTAACGTGGCAACCATAGCAAACGATGTTCTGCTGTTTACGTATAACCTGACATTCAAAATTACGACATAAGTCATACTATTTACTATATCATTGCTTACCTAAATTATATTTAACAAGCATGATTATACACTTTTACTCTCAACAATTATGCAAAGCAAAACAATAAAATGTCGGTTCATTCCCCGTCAAGGCAAAACTGTGAGAATCTAAACAATTATAGTTTAACACGAATGAAAATAGTTCTCTAGATAATTATATGAGCAAATAATGTTTACAAAGCTTACTTGCAATATAAAAACCTGACAATTGCAAAGTACATGTACAAGAGACAATATTTAACTGTATTTACAAACCTAAATTGTAATGCAAGAATGTCTATAAAACAATTATAATGTAATGGCACTTACCCTGGTATCAGGTGTTAATAATACTTAGTATTAATGCACATTCATTCCCCAACAGCTTTTCGGCTGCATAACTGCAGACGTGGCAGTTCCGTCCGTCCACCCAGAGAATGTTACACGTCTGTCTTGGTCAAAAACCTGTTCCCAACTAACTAGAGAATTACACACCCAAAACATGTACAAATTATGATGACGTAAAAATGGTCAGAGCAGTGAAAATTGGTCAAGTGTTACCGTATCGTGTCGATACAATACTACCTAATGATTGATTTTAAATCAATGTTTAAACTAGTACAAGCAAATTGTATTAAATAATAATACCATAATATAAATGTAAAATGAGATTTGTGACACAGCTGCCTTAAATATCACCGGTTTTCAGATATTCACGTACACTTTGGCTCATTCCAAGACAAGAAAATAAAAAGTTGTCGAAACGGTCAAACTGAAAGGGTGCAGCTTTAAGATTTAAAGAAACAGAAACTCTCACCAAAATATCGAAATAACGCAAACATACAACTTTTTCAAAATCTTAATAATAAAAATAATGACTCATTACGTCAACAAACATATTAAATTTAGGCAAGTTTAATGATTAAAAGGTTTTAAAGGTGTTTTTTGAACAAATGTGCTTTAAAGTCATTTGCAAGTGTATTGAATTTATGCAAAACTAATGATATTTTTTTATCGGCACTTTTTCCTTGCTTGATAGGTAGGTTATGAAATAGGGATCTGACGATAAATATTAATTCAATTTAGTACGGTCTCATTGGAATTTTTCAGAAAAAGGCCAAGTCGGGGGTATTTGTCAGTTTTCTGTGACAGCTCTTGTCCTTCTTAATTTAAACGTTTCAAAAGGCCACAAAGCATGTTGCGCGGGATGTCTGAAACATTTTGACATATTCATATTGTCGACACACGTTTACGCTCGCATACAAACATATGAGTGGTAGCAGATTGTCATGATATCAATGATAGAATCGTCCTTTGTAAAATGTGCTCAACTCCTCAACTCAGCAAGCAGCAATTGAAAATACTGATATACCCATGCCAGAGAATTTACCTCGATTATGCAAAGAACGCTTTCCAAAGTTAACGGATTTATATCTTCTTTTAATTCTGTAACACATTTTTGCAAATTGGTTATATTACGTATCATGTATACGTTTGTTTGTTTCATTAGTTTGTGTTTCCAAACATTACATTAACTCTTGCAAGAAATGAGACCATCGATATCTAATAACTTTATTGCAGATAATGCATACATATTAAACCAATTCTCAATTTATTTTATGATATACAAAACTCTATATTAATTTCATGAAATGCAAAAAACTAGTTTCAACATATTTTACAATTATAGTTCCTTGAATGTATCTAAATATACAAACTAAACATACAGATTAAAGAGCGATCACGTATATTACTCTTTATGGTAACTGAAAATATTGTGCACACAAAACTTTAATGTAACACAAGAACATGCATGCGCAAGATTATCAACAGAACAAAGAACAGAACATTATTGTCTTCCAGTTTAAATATTCAACCTTATTAATACATTGAATTGGGTTAAACTGACCCTTGATCATTGACTAGAAATAATACATGCTCACAAAACATGGCGATTTCAGAGTACATGAAATAAAAGAACATTTAGCATTTGAGCATAAATTATGGCATATTGAAATGAAATCATACATGTGGATCAATTAGGTTCTAAACAAAATACTTGTATGTAAAACAGACTTTCATATGTCAATAGTTATTGTATTTTTTCCCACTTACATGCATGACCTCTTTAGATTTGGGATGTATTTAACATTGTAACGAGTTATGTAATTCCAATAAAATGATTCTCAAAAATGTTTTAAGCAACATAGTAAATTGTTTTCTAATTTTAAAGTGACACTTTTATTAAATATTATTACATACACATGTGTAACAAACATAACATTTGGGTGCTAAACCTTTCAATACTTATTTAATAATGCATTCATGGAAAGTAATAATTACTGATAAAAAGATTGTAAGCGTGTATTTAATAGCTGAAAACGCACAAATATTAAATGATTTGTGAGTGCTAAACGATCTACAGTGATCAGCTATCATTTCAAATAGTATAAATATCGTGTTTTCTGCATAGATCTGTCTTTCAAATTAAACACAGCATCCTTCATAAGAACCATTGTTCTCGATATTTATAAATGCTTTTGGGTAAATTAAAGCTATTGTTTTACTTGTAATACATCTTGTTTGGGAGTAAGAGTGCATCTTTAAAAGCTCTGTATACAACTGTATATGCTGTATACAGCGAGTTTATTTAACTATATTAACATATCTTGGCATAAATATTCAGTGGTTTTTAAATGTTGGATGTATAAAATAGTTAGTTTATAGCGTGTGTCTTTGTACAATTTCTGAATACATGTTTTATTAAAAAAGATGACCTAAAACACATTACAAGATTGACACGTACTATTAGCAATATCTATATATTATACGAGGGTGATCGGGAAGTTCGTAGACTATTGGTAGAATGTTGTTTTATACATTACTATATACATGTAAATACCCGGAGCAAGCCAAAGTACAACAAGAGACGTCATGATAACGTCAGAGATTCAGTCACACTTTTTCAACGTAATCAACGCGGATTTGAATGCATTTTCTATGTATCTGTCACCATATCGTGTAGGTATAGCTGAACCATTCACTGTCGTATGACGAAACAACATTTTGCGTATACATACGAACCTCACTGGCGTCCTCGCACGCTCCGTAGCACTGCCTTGGTTTCCGGGTGAACTCTGAAATCCATGGGGGCCGTAGGGTGGATGCTGAAGAATTTCAAAACCAAGCAAGTTGATTTCAATAAGGCTTGAGTTAGCTCTGTGTCCTGGAGCGTTATCTTGGTGGAATATTATGCGCTCGGGGTCGAGCTTTGGGCGTTTCTTCTTCAATGCCTGCATCAAGTCACGCTTGAGAATCTGAAGTTATAAAATTAAGTCAAATTTGGAATCGTGACAGTAACGCCAAAACAGTGCATTTTGATATTTTTTGTTTACATTAAATTCTAATATTTTTAAATTTCTTTGTATATTTTAATAGTTAAAATAATGTTCAAAATGTTAATCTGCTTACCTTCGAATAGAAACTAGCGGCCACTGTCTGGCCATCGGGAACCTGGTGCTTTAGGAGCATGGGGAGGGGTCCCCTGGGTTTTCCATATTCAGGAATGGGCTTTCGTCTTCGGGTCGAAGTTCCATAACCAAGTTTCGTCGGTTGTAACTATGCAGTCGAGAAATTCTTCGCCTTCATGCTCATACCGGCGGACGAACTCTTACGAACAGTGAACCCTTGTTGCCCGCTCATGATCCTTAAGGAGTCTCTGCATCCAGCGCGCGACACTTCAGACATGCCTATTTCTGTTTTCAAAATTTCATGCACTGTAGAAGTGGAAACATCTATTTCAGAAGCTAAACTTCTCAAAGTGTTTCGCCTGTCACTGTACACATTTCACCTTAGACGGCCGGCCATATCGTTGATCGTCTTCTATAGAGCATCTTCCTTCCCGAGACCGTCGGTGCCACTTAAAGACAAGCGCCCTACTGCATTTATTGGTTGTACTGGAACTCTGTGACATCTTCAACGTTTTACTTCGTGTCTTGTCTGATCCCACGCAAAATTTAATGGCTGCCATTTACACGACGTCGCCCGTTGGCGTCATGGTTTTAAAATTTCGGTTAGTGACAACGCCGTTAAAAATGCTTATATCTTTCAACAGGAAACAACGACAAACGTCACAATTTCAGGAAGTAACGTCATAAACGACGTTGGACAGCAGACGATTTCGCGAAGTCGTCCGCAAAAGAAAACGCATTAAAATGCGGAAGTAATAAATTTAATCAATGTTGGAAAGTGCATAATTTTTTAGGTGCCCGGGTATGCCGAAACGCGTTGCTATGGACACTTATAATTCAGCGAATAATACAAAATGTTTTTGTATTTCAACTCTACGCTTATGAGAAGATGTTAATCATAGTTTTTTTTAAATTTTCATAGTAATGACACAAATAATAAGGAAGTTATACGGACATTCTACGAACATTCTACGAACTTCCCGATCACCCCTCGTACAATCTATCATTTTAAATAACACTCCTACTTTTTCAATATCAACACGTTTTAAATAAAACTGAGGGTCAACTGATGTAGCTACAAACTTGTGTTTATTTGAATGACTTAGCTAATGTACGCGAATCCCGCAGAGCGATATATTTGAGATATATTTGAACATTGTTCGTCACTCTGCAATGCTTCTATAATGTTTGGTATCAACTTCGAAATTTTATTGTTGACAAGCACCCATGATTTCTCGAGCTTGTCCGGGACGATGATCAAATGATGGAGGCCGAGGTTCTGTAGTGTTACCACCGCGAGGTCCGTGAAAGAGGACAGATCAGTGCTAATGTTGTCAGGAAGTAATAATGTGCCCAACCGCAGTTGCTGTAGTTTGTCATACTGCTGTATATGAAGTGTTTCATTTAAAGTAACATTATGCAGACGGAGCTCTCGTAATTTGTTTGCAAAATGTTTCCCGTGTGCGAATGTTTCCTCCATAGGCGGTGTGTTCTCTTGCATGATCATTTTGATGGATAACCAGAAATTCTCCCGCGGGACCGTGGCGATGGTCACACGCTGGAGGCGGTGGTTATGTAGTATAAGTAAAGAGAGGTCCGTAAAGGGGGACAGGTCCAGGTGAAAGTTATCAGAAAATGTTAACGTGTCCAACTGCAGTTTTTGTAGTTGATCACACTGCTGTATATTAAGTGTTTCATTTAAAGTAACGTTGACAAGACTGAGCTCCTTTAATGTGTTTGTAAACTGTCTCCCGTGTGCGAATGTCACCTCCATAGGCGGTGTGTTCTCTCGTATGTTATCTGTGAAGACCCAGAACTCCTCTAGCTGAGTCGGGGCGATGGTCACATGCCTGAGGCGGAGGTTTTGAAGAGTTACCTTAGAAAGGTGCGTGAATGAGGACAGGTCCAGGCGGAAGTCGTCAGAAAATGTTAACGAGTCCAGCCATAGTTTTTGTAGTTGATCACACTGCTGTATATTAAGTGTTTCATTTAAAGTAACGTTGTCAAGACTGAGCTTCTTTAATGTGTTTGTAAACTGTCTCCCGTGTGCGAATGTCACCTCCATAAGCGGTGTGTTCTCTCGTATGTTATCTGTGAAGACCCAGAACTCCTCTAGCTGAGTCGGGGCGATGGTCACATGCCTGAGGCGGAGGTTTTGAAGAGTTACCTTAGAAAGGTGCGTGAATGAGGACAGGTCCAGGCGGAAGTCGTCAGAAAATGTTAACGTGTTCAGCCATAGTTCTTGTAGTTGATCACACTGCTGTATATTAAGTGTTTCATTTAAAGTAACGTTGTCAAGATTGAGCTCCTTTAATGTGTTTGTAAACTGTCTCCCGTGTGCGAATGTCACCTCCATAGGCGGTGTGTTCTCTCGTATGTTATCCTTGATAGAGACAAAGAACTTCTCAAGCTGGGTCGGGGCGATGGTGACATGCCGAAGGCGGAGGTTTTGAAGAACTACCTCAGAAAGGTGCGTGAATGAGGACAGGTCCAGGCGGAAGTCGTCAGAAAATGTTAACGTGTCCAGCCATAGTTTTTGTAGTTGATCACACTGCTGTATATTAAGTGTTTCATTTAAAGTAACGTTGTCAAGATTGAGCTTCTTTAATGTGTTTGTAAACTGTCTCCCGTGTGCGAATGTCACCTCCATAGGCGGGGTGTTCTCTCGTATGTTATCCTTGATAGAGACAAAGAACTCCTCTAGCTGAGTCGGGGCGATGGTCACATGCCTGAGGCGGAGGTTTTGAAGAGTTACCTTAGAAAGGTGCGTGAATGAGGACAGGTCCAGGCGGAAGTCGTCAGAAAATGTTAACGTGTTCAGCCATAGTTCTTGTAGTTGATCACACTGCTGTATATTAAGTGTTTCATTTAAAGTAACGTTGTCAAGATTGAGCTTCTTTAATGTGTTTGTAAACTGTCTCCCGTGTGCGAATGTCACCTCCATAGGCGGTGTGTTCTCTCGTATGTTATCTGTGAAGACCCAGAACTCCTCTAGCTGAGTCGGGGCGATGGTCACATGCCTGAGGCGGAGGTTTTGAAGAGTTACCTTAGAAAGGTGCGTGAATGAGGACAGGTCCAGGCGGAAGTCGTCAGAAAATGTTAACGTGTTCAGCCATAGTTCTTGTAGTTGATCACACTGCTGTATATTAAGTGTTTCATTTAAAGTAACGTTGTCAAGATTGAGCTCCTTTAATGTGTTTGTAAACTGTCTCCCGTGTGCGAATGTCACCTCCATAGGCGGTGTGTTCTCTCGTATGTTATCCTTGATAGAGACAAAGAACTTCTCAAGCTGGGTCGGGGCGATGGTGACATGCCGAAGGCGGAGGTTTTGAAGAACTACCTCAGAAAGGTGCGTGAATGAGGACAGGTCCAGGTGGAAGTCGTCAGAAAATGTTAACGTGTCCAGCCATAGATCTTGTAGTTGATCACACTGCTGTATATTAAGTGTTTCATTTAAAGTAACGTAGTCAAGACTGAGCTCCTTTAATGTGTTTGTAAACTGTCTCCCGTGTGCGAATGTCACCTCCATAGGCGGTATGTTCTCTCGTATGTTAATCTTGATAGAGACCCAGAACCTCTCTAGCTGGGTCGGGGCGATGGTCACATGCCTGAGGCGGAGGTTTCGAAGAGCTACCTCAGAAAGGTGCGTGAATGAGGACAGGTCCAGGTGGAAGTCGTCAGAAAATGTTAACGTGTCCAGCCATAGTGTTTGTAGTTGATCACACTGCTGTATATTAAGTGTTTCATTTAAAGTAACGTTGTCAAGATTGAGCCTCTTTAATGTGTTTGTAAACTGTCTCCCGTGTGCGAATGTCACCTCCATAGGCGGTGTGTTCTCTCGTATGTTATCTGTGAAGACCCAGAACTCCTCTAGCTGAGTCGGGGCGATGGTCACATGCCTGAGGCGGAGGTTTTGAAGAGTTACCTTAGAAAGGTGCGTGAATGAGGACAGGTCCAGGCGGAAGTCGTCAGAAAATGTTAACGTGTTCAGCCATAGTTTTTGTAGTTGATCACACTGCTGTATATTAAGTGTTTCATTTAAAGTAACGTTGTCAAGATTGAGCTTCTTTAATGTGTTTGTAAACTGTCTCCCGTGTGCGAATGTCACCTCCATAGGCGGTGTGTTCTCTCGTATGTTATCCTTGATAGAGACAAAGAACTTCTCAAGCTGGGTCGGGGCGATGGTGACATGCCGAAGGCGGAGGTTTTGAAGAACTACCTCAGAAAGGTGCGTGAATGAGGACAGGTCCAGGTGGAAGTCGTCAGAAAATGTTAACGTGTCCAGCCATAGATCTTGTAGTTGATCACACTGCTGTATATTAAGTGTTTCATTTAAAGTAACGTAGTCAAGACTGAGCTCCTTTAATGTGTTTGTAAACTGTCTCCCGTGTGCGAATGTCACCTCCATAGGCGGTATGTTCTCTCGTATGTTAATCTTGATAGAGACCCAGAACCTCTCTAGCTGGGTCGGGGCGATGGTCACATGCCTGAGGCGGAGGTTTCGAAGAACTACCTCAGAAAGGTGCGTGAATGAGGACAGGTCCAGGTGGAAGTCGTCAGAAAATGTTAACGTGTCCAGCCATAGTTTTTGTAGTTGATCACACTGCTGTATATTAAGTGTTTCATTTAAAGTAACGTTGTCAAGACAGAGCTTCTTTAATTTGTTTGTAAACCGTCTCCCGTGTGCGAATGTCACCTCCATAGGCGGTGTGTTCTCTCGTATGTTATCTGTGAAGACACAGAACTCCTCCAGCTGGGTCGGGGCGATGGTCACATGCCGAAGGCGGAGGTTTTGCAGATTAATTACTTTTATATTTCCACAAGAGGCCAGGTTAAGATTATCCGTTTCTATGTTCAAATCGAATAGACAAAGAACTGTTAATTTGTTAAGAAACAATGTTGGAATACTTTGTAGAGAAGCATTGCCCTCTTCTTCACTCGATATGTATAATGTGTGAAGTTGTTCCATGCTTGTAATGCTTGTATTAACAGGGTATCCTTCGGAACATTCAATATCACACGAATAAAGTCCGCTAAGGTTTTGTTGCAAGAGTGGACCGGTTGACGCAGCGATTTCCCTATTTAACCTTGCATGTCTTAACGTAAGTTGCGGCTCTGACACACCATTGTTCACACATTCGTTGTACGCCAGTTGCACGGCCTCTTGGTACTCGATTATCTCACTGGCATAAAATGCGCCTTCTCTGTAAAACTCCCGCTCTATGTTGCCGAATATTTCCGAACATCGCCGGCCCTGCTCGTAATTCATCACGCACAAGAATGACATTATGTCCGGTGAAAACACAGTAGCGAAGTTGTCTTCAAGCTTAAGCCAGTCTTCACTCGTGAAATTCAGTGACGAAATATATATTGCTGCAAACATTTCCTGGTAGGTTTTGTGTAGAAAATGGTACACTTTGTTTTCAATACTGCACTTGTGTGACCTATAGGCTGAAATGAGTCCTGAATCTAATAGAAATTGCCCATCTAGTAACGAATGCATGGTTTCCTCATCAAACTCGATCTTCGAGTTAACTAACATATTGAGAGCAATCTTGCCCGTTTCATAAATCAAACAGGATTTTGCTTTACACAATTTCCGTCCCTCAAAGCATTTAGGAAGAGGTCTTTGTGTGGGAATTTTATTTTGTGGACGTTCTGAAAATTCTTTTCTCTTTTTCATTTCTAGACTGAACATCGTTTCTAATATGTCTGCATAGATGTGTGATCTTGTTGGTCCAAGCGTCATACTTGTTTTGTTATTTTCTGATGTTTCGTTGTCCATACGTTGGTCATGCCAGAGACAGTATAGTTGCAGACCCACGAGCGTGTTGGAGGAAAGTGGCCCCAGTGTCTTAGCCTCCAAAGTTGCTAAGAAGTCCTGAACTTCAAATGCGGTCGAATAATATGCGTTTAATGTTTTATTCACGTGTTCAAACAGGTTTGTTTGTGAAAAGCGATTCAGATCATCAATACTAACATGCGTGTACTTCGGTAATTTCGTATCTGCGAGTTTCCATGGGCGACATGTAATAATAATGCTGTACTTCCGTTTAGCCATTGGTGGGTCAAGCTTAGGCAAGGAAGAGTCGTCCATTCCATCTAAGATGACCAAACATCGTTCCTTCATGAAAACTCTTCCCAATTTGTCTCGGTCTTCCGTAGAGTATCCAATCACATTTTCCAAATGAGCAAAAATAATGTCTTCAATGGAATGTGTGCGGTCTGGTGGAATATCCCTCATTGGAATGTAGAGAAGATAGGGTATGTCTTCTAAAGATTCAAAAGGAATGTCAAATCTCTTTTTAAATGTACTTATAGAATCCGTCTTGCGGCCATGTAACGCGCACCACAAAACAACTACAAACTTACAAAACGATGTTTTACCAACACCAGCATTCGCGGTTATTATTGTGAATTGCTTCGTTGTATCAGCAGGTGTCAACAGTTGTTCAAGGGATGTTATAGGGCGTGTCTTATTTTCCCTTGGCCCGTTCTTCTTGCTTATCTGTTGTTGTAAAACCTCAGACAGCCTTGGAGGGACGTAAAAATCCTCCAGACGTGAATCATCCGAAGAAATAAACGGTCCAAGCGAAAGGAACGAGTTGCGTTCTAAATGGTGTTTAATTAGAGTTTCTTTTAGCTCTGGAACAAAGAAAACATTTTTGTTATATTACACATTTGCTACTGTACAAATATTTAAGTGACACTGTAAGGAAGCAAAAATACCACACGGCCACAAATGAGAATGACCACGATGATATCAACATACCACAATGCATGTTGAAGCTTTCTTTCCAAATGGTAATCGAATTTAATAGAGACCTAGCCCACCGAACGCCACTAATCATGTCTGTGATTGTTTTTGAGAACATAAATAATGATTTATTGATGGTTTGTAAACATGAACAAAATTTAAGTTAGGTGCAGTATCGTTCAAAACGTTCAAATACTACATTGTAAATAACCGTTAACAATTATTTGGCACCATGCACGATT
Organism: Mya arenaria; assembly: GCF_026914265.1. Taxonomy (NCBI): domain Eukaryota; kingdom Metazoa; phylum Mollusca; class Bivalvia; order Myida; family Myidae; genus Mya; species Mya arenaria. The sequence continues at coordinate 22,306,378 of NC_069131.1, read as the reverse complement.
TATTCGAAAGCCATTTAAAATTGACCAAAATGTGTGGTAGTTCGCATATCTAATCTTAAGGGTATATATTAGGCCTTTATAAATGATTTTGGTAATGAACAGTTGTTAATATCCGTTTTTTTTTCTCAAGTTATACAAAATCAGTGGGCTTTGCCACTTTCGACTTTGTTTTTGAATGTTGTGAAGTACAAATGAAGAATGACAGACAATTTACCACAATAAAGCAGAAATCAAGTGAAATACGGTTGGCTGGGTCTTTATTTGAAATCGATTACCGATGAGAAAGAAACTATAATAAACTAAATTTTAAAATTTAAAACTATATATATATACCTTTGCATCAATTTCACCATGGTCATTCACATTTGTGATCACGTGATTTTCTTATCGCTCACAGTGAAGTGATAAAAGATAAGTAGTGAAGCTTAAAGCCTCTTTATTTATTATTCATTATATATTTAGTATTCACATAGAGCATAATGAATTTAAACCTAGAAACATGACTCTTAAAGCTGCATTCTCACAGATTTACAGTTTTTACAACTTTCTTTTATTTTTCGTCTTGGAATGAGCACATTTTTGCGTAAATATCTCAAACCAGTGATAAAAAACTGCTGACAAAAGATCAGATCGCAGATTTTCATTCCCAAATTAATGTTTTATGTCTAAAAAGCGTTACGAACGGTTTAAGAAAAATGCATAAAACATTTATTTTTAAACTTAAAAATAAAAATATGCGATCTTATTTTTTGTCAGCAGTCTTATATGACTGGTTTACATGCATTTTTGCATAAATTGGCTTGTTCCAAAACAACAATTAAAACAGTTATCAAAACGTTAAATCTCTGAGAGTGCAGCTTTAACATGTGAATACATTCCAGTTGTAAATCAAATCCAATTACAGCTTTAACTTGCTTGTTTTATAGTATGGTTGTTGTCATGTTGTCTTTTGAATACCAAAGGTCCAATAGAAATAATACGAAACACTTTGTGTGCATTAGAACTTCTTTAGACGTACCATGTCATCTAGGTGTGTGTACTTTGTAGAGGTTTAAAATTGCACTTACAATTGCAGGAGGATTAATGCAAGTAATTAATGCAATATCAGTGAACATACTAGTACGAGTTGAATGAATTTGCAAATTTTAAACTCAATTGCAACTTTTATCCGCATGTGTAGCTACGCGTTTGCGTTCTTGTACAATTTGTTGTTTGCCACTTATATCATTAAAGAAATCAAACACAATTGTTTTGTAAGTAATTGCCAAGACGTGTTTTCTGTAAAATGTGTTTTGAATGTTCCAAAGAGAATCAAAATGTAAAAGGTGCAAATGGTTTGGGTGTCAAATGTGTTCTTTTTAATCATTATTTAATAAACTATATACAGTTTAGCGTCTGAGAGGTTCATAGGCTTTTGACTATCCATATTACTCAAGCAAAAAATGAAAAATATGTCAATGTAACAAAATTTCTTGCTGTAGTTTCAGTATCGCAGACTGGGGAACCATGAATTTCAACGCTCAATGAGATACAATTACATATACGTTTTTCCAAGCTCAAGGAAATACAATTATAAGTGTTTCTAAGCTCAATGGGATACAATTATACGTGTTTCTAAGCTCAAAGAGATACAATTATATGTGTTTCGAAGCTCAAGGGGATACAATTATACGTGTTTCCAAGCTCAAGGGGATACAATTATATGTGTTTCGAAGCTCAAGGGGATACAATTATATGTGTTTCCAAGGTCAAGGGGATACAATTATATGTGTTTCGAAGCTCAATGGGATACAATTATACGTGTTTCTAAGCTCAATGGGATACAATTATACGTGTTTCTAAGCTCAATGGGATACAATTATACGTGTTTCTAAGCTCAATGGGATACAATTATACGTGTTTCTAAGCTCAAGGGGATACAATTATATGTGTTTCCAAGCTCAAGGGGATACAATTATATGTGTTTCCAAGCTCAAGGGGATACAATTATACGTGTTTCTAAGCTCAAGGGGATACAATTATATGTGTTTCAAAGCTCAAGGGGATACAATTATACGTGTTTCTAAGCTCAATGGGATACAATTATACGTGTTTCTAAGCTCAAGGGGATACAATTATATGTGTTTCCAAGCTCAAGGGGATACAATTAAATGTGTTTCCAAGCTCAAGGGGATACAATTACATGTGTTTCCAAGACCATTGGGATACAATTACATTTGTTTCCAAGACCAAGGGGATACAATTATACGTGTTTCAAAGCTCAAGGGGATACAATTAAATGTGTTTGCAATACCAAGGGGATACAATTACATGTGTTTCCAAGCTCAAGGGGAAACACTTTTATGTATTTCCAAGCTCAAGGGGAAACAATTACATATGCTTTCGCGCTCCATGGGAAACAGTTAAAGGTGTTTTCGCGCTCAAAGGGATGCATAGTATGCGGATATATTCCATTCTTAGTTACAATTGCACTCCAATTGTCTTAATAAAATACCTAAATATTTAAACAATGAGTGTAGAAAAATCCTCATATGTTGACGATTTATATGTTAAAAGTAAAATATCAAATTTTGATATTTTCTTATGAAGATAGTGGGTTCAGATGTGTATGTATCTACTGGTGGGTTAAAAAATCATCGCAAAACGTTTGGATACCAGATTACATTGTTTTCTATACTGTAAACATTGAACCTACCCGTTCTGAAGGCTTCATCCACCTCCTGCTGCTGCTGTAAAAGCTCGGCCTTCCTCATATTTGCTAGTAGGTCAAAGTCTCGCTTGTGTGCTTCTACGTCCTCATCGATACATTCTATTCCTCGATCCGCAGCATCTTCAATGGCTGTTGTACACACAATTGTATGTTTCTCTATCTGCGCGTGGTGTTTACTCGTCGAGGCTATAAAGATAATTAAATATGAAAGGAACACACTTTTATCTACTTTCCCTTCTAGTACAAGTGTATGTCCTACTGGTGTGTGCAAAAACACCGAAAAAAGGTTAAATACAATATAGGATTGTTTTCAATACTGTTAACTACCAGCTCTGATGGCTTCATCCTCCTGCTGCCGTTGCTGCTGATGCTGTGAAATCTCGGACTTCTTTCTAGTAGCTAGTGCCTCAATGTCTCGTTTGTGTGCTTCTGTGTCCTCATCAATACGCTCTATTCCTCGACCCGCAGCATCTTCAATGGCTGTTGTACACACAATTGTATGTTTCTCTATCTGCGCGTGGTGTTTACTCGTCGAGGCTATAAAGATAATTAAATGTGAAAGGTACACACTTTAATCTTCTGTTGCTGTGTAATCTGTACAGCGTCAATGTCTCGTTTGTGTGCTTCTGCGCCCTCATCAATGCGTTCTTATTCTCGATCCCCAGCAACTTCAATGGCTGTTGCTAACAAATTTGTATTTGTCTCTAACTGCGCTTTGTGTTTGTTCGTCGAGTCTTTAAGATAAATAAAACTTGGAGGTACATAAGTTTCGGTCCGAAATGTGTAATCATCAGTTTTTCTGAAACGACTAGAACAAAATATAATACACATATAAGAGGCTCATTGCCAGATGTATACGATATTAATTTAAATTGCTCTCGATGTGTAGTGATTACTTATTTTACTAATTAAACAATGATTGTTGTCAACTACTGAAATGTTAAAATGTTTACTATTGAAAATAAAATGATTCAAACTTTGACATTTCCTATGTTAACAGTGGATCCTATATTTTGGTTTGTATGTCAGACTTTGTGCTGCAAAAATCACCGGGAAACTTTTAAATACCAAATTACATTGTTTTCCATACTAAACATTAAACCTACCAGCTCTTAAAGCTTCATCTGCCTGTTGCTGGTGCTGTAAATTCTCGGCCTCTCCACTAGCAGCTAGCTCGTCAAAACGTTCTTTTTTTCTTCTCGTCCTTTTCAAGGAATTTCCCATAATTACTTTGTTTTTGTATCCCTTCTCTGCAAAGAAAAGTTTTATGAAACTTGCATTGTCGTTTTAATGTCCATCTGTATATTAATTTTCTATTGTTAAGTTATTGTTTTCACCAATTCAAATCGTTAATTTAAATGTCTATTGTGAAGTTAAAATTTAATGGTGTTGAGCGAGGGTATAAGTCGACGTTTTTGCGTTTTGAATTCCTTTGTTAAAAAGTAAACATATTGGATATTGCTTGTAATATAATAACGATTAGTATAATTTTAAGACATGCACATTCATTTTGATCTATTATAACATTAACGCAGTTTATTTAAAAATTAAAGCTCAAGGTCTACATGCTGATGCATATGTGACTGCCCCCTCCCCCGCACTGATTCATGTGTGAGCACCCCCACTCATATCTCCCACCCCCAGATATGTTTTAGAGCCATCCCCCAACCCGCAAGCACACCCAACTCCCTGATTCAAATGTGGGTGAATCCAATTCCCACTGATACATACGTGAGTGCCTCGATGATACATGTTTGAGTACTCCCCTTCCCCACTAATCCATGTATGAGGGCCCTTCTTCCCCACTGATTCATGTATGAGTGCTCCCATTCCCCACTGATACATGTATGAGTGCCCTTCTTCCTCCCTGATAGATGTATGAGTGATCCCCTTCCCAACTGATACATGTATGAGTGCCCCCCTTCCCCACTGATACATGTGTGGGGGGCCCCCTTCGCCAATGATACATTTGTGGATGCCCCCCTTTCCCACTGATACATGTATGATGCCCCCCTTCCCCACTGATACATGTATGAGTGCCCCCCTTCCCCACTGATAAATATGTGAGTCCCTCCCACTGACACATGTGTGAATGCCCCTTTTCCCCATTGGTACATGTGTGAGTGCCCCCCTTCCCCTCTGATACCTGTGTGAGTGCCGCTTTTCCTACTGATACATGTGTATGTGCCGCCTTTCCTCTGATACATGTGTAAGTGCCCCTCTTCCCACTGATACATGTGTAAGTGACCCCCTTCCCACTGATACATGTATATGCGCCCCCTTCCCCACTGATACATGTAGGAGTGCTCCCCTTTCCCATTGATGCATGTGTGAGTGCCCCCCCCCCCTTCCCCTCTAATACATGTGTAAGTGCCCCTCTTCCCACTGATACATGTATGAGCACCCCCTTCCCCACTGATACATGTATGAGCGCCCCCCTTCCCCACTGATACATGTAAGAGTGCCCCCCTTTCCCATTGATACATGTGTGAGTGACCCCCACACCCGTACATCCCCTCCCCGTTTCCCTGATACATGTGGGGGAGTGTCCTTTCCAGCATCCCGTCACCCACCCACTGATACATTTGAGTGTCTCCCCCACCGTATTATATCACTCTGATACATGATACATGTACGAGAGTCCCCCACGACACATGTGTGCGCGCCCCCACACACATCTAAATATTTGAAAACGATTTCTAATAAAAACAAATGCCTTTTATATACTCTTTGGTTGTAACAGGGCTTTAAAGCTAACATACAATTGTGGCGTTCTCACTGATCTCATTCTGCTGTTCATTAATGCATACACACATACACATACAACGTTCCAACCCAACATATACAAGTTGCATCAAGTGGGCGTTTACCATTAATGTAAGGTTTACCAAGTTAGAACAGTTAGCTCACTGTTAGGAATTGGCAACTTGTATCCAAATATTAAACACATCGTTATATCCCGGAACAACCTGTTTTCAACCGCCTAAGGATTATTTACATTTCAATCATAAATAAGTGATAATAAAAGATAAATGTTTGTGTATACCCCATTTAAAGCAATCATTCATCTTTCAAAAAACAAAAAATAAAATCTGTTTCAATCGTCTACTGTTTACATTTTGAATCCAAAATGGCGGCTGTCACATGTTGTATTTGACCTATATACAACCTGTTTTCGACCATGACCTTTAACTATACTTCGCAACAAAAGTTTGTGCACAATATTTTTTATTTTAATTTGTATAACTTGTTTAAACTGTTTAATGTATTTTATTTAAAAAAAAGTAATTAAATATTTACATATTTGCAATACAGTTACTTTTTAGTTACTTATCACCACAAGAGAGGCAAAGGAAAGCATCATCCCTTCTAATGGCTTTCACATGGGTGCAAAATGATAAATTCACCCATCATGAACCCTGGTATCACTGGTCCAACTCTGAATGAGCCTCATATGACCTGCCTAGGCTACAATATGTATATTTTTTTTATAACTGAGAGCCCAATTGCAATTCAATATAAATACCTTTACCTAAAGTAGATAAATTTCATTAATTTTAGATTAGAATAAGCATACCATATTTTGATGCGTTTTCAATGTTGTGCACTATACATAGAAAACGATAGGGCATAGGTTTTAGGCTTTGGTAGATATGTAAAATCTGGCAAACAAAAACAACAGGATTTTAAAGAAGTATTTTACATGTAAAATCATTCTAAATGAAGGGTCTAATTTGGCATTAATTAAAAATGACTTATTGGTGTTGTTTCAAATAAAACTGAAGTTATTTAACACTAGCATTCCCATTCTTTTTCAAATAAAGTTTTCTGACAGTTCTACTGCTATGGTTAACAATTGGAGCTTATTGTGTCCAGAAGTGACGCAAAATAGAAGTGTTTTACCTATTTTTATGGGACTATAGTATATTAAGGAAAAGTAAAATTCAAAATGTAAGTAAAATCAGATCGAACATAAACTTGAGGAAATAAAAGAATAAAACAAAACGAAGAGCTCGAAAATAATCGCAAAAGCTTACTTGTTTTGATAAATAAACTAAACTAAAAACCATTTCATTGGAAGCTCGGAAATTGGCGGCAAATTTTGAATTGTAATTCCTAAGAATCGACACCAACTACTACAGCTACTGCTGCTTCTGCTGCTGCTACTGCTACTGCTACTGCTACTGCTACTGCTTCTACTCTTACAACCTTTATTACAAATGATATTTTCTATCCTTATTCTGTTATCCCATTTTTAGGCAAAACTGTGCAATTTATCTTTATGATTCAACATTTCTTCTTAGATCTGTCACAATTTTTAAATTCATTACGTATAAATAATTTTAATCTTTTAAATGAAAGCGTCCTCTTAGATAGTCCGTTACGGATATCCCATGTGATCCCATGCAAAACAAATATCAAACAAGAGGTGCCACAGAAACAGTGCGCTCAACTATTCCACTGCTTTTCAGTTGAAGGATTGCAAAGTTTTGGTGAAACATGGAAGTACATGTAAAACCTTAACCGTAATTTCAAAGTCGATAAATAAACGGCTAAAATATGTACTTTATGCAAGAGTTATCAAACTTGATTAATAAAGTAAGGTGGATGGTTGGGAACCCTTGTACAAAGTTTGAATACAATACATGGAGTAATAACCAAGATATTGACTTATGAGCGCAAAACCTTAACAAACATTTATGTATCGAGTAATAGAGCATTGCTCTGCATAATATGCCAGTAATTTTCTTGAGTAAATAAGTAGGATGGACTTTCTAAAGAGTCATTACTTAACTTGAAGTATTTGCTAAGATATTGACTCACAAAAAGCTGAACCAGAATTACTTAGTCTTAGAATAGTGGAGTCAAAAATAAGTGATGTTCCGATTATCGGATATAATCGAAAATTGATTGGTTGGGCCTGAACTCGGTGACAATCGATTGCATTCTAACTTATTTTTAACCAATTGTCCCCAAATCACTTGCATTCGTCTCAGAATATTATAACATTTCAGAAAATGAACAATTTTAACAACATATCCTGAGCTCAAACTCGAGAAGGCCTAGGTAGGCAATTCTTATCACCATTGGTATTTGTGTTTTCAACAAAAGTTCGTCAAATGAAACAAACGAGACTGTGTATAGACTAAATACAGATGTAAATTTTACTGTAAATAATAAAACTAGTTATTTTAAGGGTAACAAGAGACATTGATTGTATCGACAGCCAAACAAGAGAAAAACACGATCTATGGTAATCAATAATTAGTCCAAATGATTGACAGATTTTTAATACATGGCAAATCCTTCCATAGGGATTAGAAGAATCCCGTATAACACGTCTATTATTTTAGACTAATCAATAAAGTGTTACCAAATTCCTTTTGTATGACAGTCTCGCAAAATTTAAAAAATGGTTATTTATAAGTAAGGGGAGTAACTGTATTGTGTCAAAAAGATGTTACATACCACTAGTTCAATCTCTACTTGTACTGTACTACGGCGTGCTCAACATGATTTTTTTTCATTCTGGTTTAGTTTATTTACAACAACTTCATCTATAAACTTCACCATCTCTATCCATCACATGTTTTGTTTAGTTTTTCTTATTCTCAATGGCGGAAAGGATAAGACGAAGTTTTTGTTTTTTTATTGTTAGGACGAGAACACCTAAGCAATGTGCTCAACATGTACAAAAATCAATTGCTATGCGACAGACTCAGTTATCATTTTGGTTGGGATTTAGCCGGAACAGAGAGAATGGTTTGTAAAAACATGCATAACACCCTCGGGCACAACTATTTTGTTCAAGGATTCAGCAAGCCAGACGTCAACCGATCTTTGAAACTTCAACCTATCGCGTATACATTATTGTGCGGGTAATGTTTACACACTATTCTATGGAAGTTACTGTAAGTAAAACGTTTTGAGCGATTTAACTTCTGGATTATTCAGGTGTAAGGTATCATTTAGCACTATATATCACATGGTGTCATACACGCATCCGGTTAACCGAGTTTTACCAAATGACTGCTCTTGAGCGCCTTGCAAAGTAACCGATTTGTATTCAATTTCATTCCATGAAAGCAGCAATGGTCGACCGTGTTTTCTTTGTACCAAAATGATTTGTTTACCTTATTCGTGAATCCGAACTTTGAGTCATAAACATCTAAGTAATAATTGAATAGTAAGACATTTACTGATAGTTTTGGTTTATTATACTTTGTTATCTCTAAATCAGACTTCTAAGACATTTTTATTTTGTAAAAACACATGTATTAAACTCCTTTGCATATCAATGCATTTTAAATTAAGAAATAGCTTAATAGAACAACTCCGATTTCAATCAGTAAAGCAACTTACACATAAATATTGTATGTTTGCCACGATAAGGTTTATTTTACTAAATTTCATGAACAAACACGAAACAGGCTTGGGTACATGCTCATTTGGGGATACTTTTGCAAATCTGAGCCTAATAATTATTCAATTTCCAAAAGCCTAACTGACTATATCTGGTAGAAAATAACATGATCAATCTTCATACTACAAGTGATCTTAGGAGAGCGGTCTTTAACAAATTATCTGAAAAGGCCAATACTATTGCTACACATGATCTTATGGTGGCAATCTTCAACAAGTGATCATAGAATGGCAATCTTCATGCTACAACTGATCTTAGAAGAGCGATCTTCGTCAAGAAATTTTAAATAGGCATTCTTCGTGCTACAAAAGTGATCTAAGGAGGGCTATTGTTTTATGCCAAAAAACAAATATGCGCTCCTAGTGAGCTAATGTCAACATTTTATCAGCATGATTCTCAGCCCATCTGTAGAATTACAGGCGACTCTTAAAGTGATGTCGCACCAAAGGTCGCGTATTCCTGCCGGTACTTCTTCAGGTCGTATCATTTATACAATGTGCGCTTGATGTGAGCGTTTAGACTTTTGTTACAGGCTCATATAAATGACAACGTGTTGTTTACATTTTCTTTTCATCTTTTGACATTCTAAATATATTTTAGTTGACTTCCACTGCAATTCTAGTCACATTAATCACAAGACGTCATATTTATCGGATGTAATGATTGGTCGATATTGTTTTTAAATGCACATTTAGACCATGTTTTCCTATTATATTTTTCTAAGATATAAGACTTTTTGCAAACATTTTATTTAAAACAACTATCGACCCCCCAAAAACTATGTCACAGTAAACAGCACAGAAAGCATATATATATATAATTCAATTAATCGTTCAGGTTGGCTGCACTAATGGTCCAATTAAAATACTAAAACACGCGTTTGGTTTTTTTAGTACAGAAATCACGTTAAAAGACTAAAGTTCTAAATAATTTAACGTCTGTGGAATGTATTTCGAAATTCATACAAAAACAGCTTCGTCAAAACTTCTTTTAAACTTCCATGAATTGGAAAGGCTTTTTATTTAAAAAAAAGAAGCCATTTTTGTGGCGTGCACACATCCTGGTGACTTTTGGCAAAGTAACCGAATTTTCTAAAAAATATCATTCCACGAAAGCGGTTTAAATAAAAATGAATTTTTTGCGCATAATTACGCTTTTCGTGGTAATATTATCTAGTATCGTGGAGGTTTATGACGAACAATTTCGTTTTTAAATGTTAATAAAACGTGGCATTCACATTAAAATCTTACCGACAATGACCAGAATCAGTAAACAGCTTTTAAATAATTTTAACTTAAGTTTTATCGATTTTCCTTAAAATATGCAGAACGATGGTTGCGAAACAACAATCTCTTTTGACGGCTGTAATGCATTCCACAGAAAATGAGCGATTTGCTATCAAAGGGACGCATCCCGGATTTGATGTTGGAGGGACACAACGTAAGGGCGTAGCCTTTTGACTTGCACCCATACATCAGAACCTTTTTTTGTTTGGTTTGAAATGCTGGCAGGGAGTTTGAGGGTACTCTTCCAAGAAATTATAACATTTCTATTCCGGTGCAGTTTGGGCGCATTTTATAACCTGTTTCTCCTATATTGATAGAAAAAAACCCATTAACGATTTGAGAGGGGTGGGGGTCCGCTAGAGTGATATTGTTAAAGAATATGCCTGTTAAAAAAACAAAGGTCAATTTCTATCCCCTGCGCCCTCCTTCAAATGATCCTCCAGTGCATCCTTTGAATCGACAAATTCCAAAAATAGTATAAATTCATAAATTGCTCTTTTGAGCACTCCTGGAAGTATAAAAATACGCATTTACTAATATTCTTCGAAACGTGAGAATACTACTTTGATCTAACATTGAAATCATTAATTATTTCACAATAAGATAGACGCTGGCACATCAAAAGGCTGGTGTAACCTTCATCCTTGTATTGGGTCGTTCTGTCATGCATTGCGATCGTTTTGTAAACGGCTTTGAAATTTTCCGTGTTTAGTGCAAAATGAATATCAAGTGGTTAGCGCACTCGCTTCTCACCTCGGCGACCCGGGTTCGATTCCCAGCCTGGGCGCATGTGAGTTTGGTTTGTGTTCACCAAGCCGGACAAGTGGATTTCCTCCAGGTACTCCGGTTTCCCCCACTAGAAAAGACCACACTCTCGCGTAAAATCGTGCCAACGAGAGTGATTAATATAATGTTATTATAACTTGTCTCACAATCGTTGTAAAATAAATATGTTTAAAGTAATATCAAGAACGTTTCTTTCATTGCACCTTCTGTGTCAAGGACAAATGCTCGCCTGTTACACAACTATTTTTCACAGTTACTGTATTTGTAAAAAATAAAGTATGGTACAAAGTGAACCATACTCAAATAAAATTTGTGAATTCGACCCATCGAATTTATCCATCGCGGAAGATAGGAAACATAAAAGGTGTAAAAAAGCAAACTCGAAAGAATCATCATCATTTCTATCATTCGGAACTTCTCGGCCAATTTTCCATCGAAAATAACCTCGAATGTATATGGACGGTTAATAATGTCCAAAATTTTATCTACGCTGCAAGTAGATCGCATAGTAAGTTTAATTTAGCAGTTAAACTTAATGACTTATAATACTTGTTGGAATCTGAACTATTTATGCAATAATACAATTAGTTGGCACTCAATTAAAACTTAGACATACAAAATATACGTTAAAACACCACAATTAATTAATACTATACTTTATTTTTTACGAGCTACTTCTATTGAATAACCGACATACATCCGAGGGTTTTTTTGATGGAAAATGACAGAGGTGTTCAAAATGCACTTTCTCTTCGATTGCAAAATCAGAGGGTGTAATTCCCGTACATACCAAATCAAGTTACCCAACTCCTGTGTACCAAAGACTAACGCAATTATTTACATATACACATAATGGCAGGGGGACCGAATGACTGATGGATGGACGATACAGGAATATAGGCCAATTATTTAAAAGTATTAAACATTAGTTGATGACTCAATTACACTGAACAAGAAATATAGAGCGTATGAACACAACAGCATAACGTGCATAATTATAGTTTATCAACAAAATGTTAGTATTAAAACTCAGTCGTTTGGTTCAATAAAATAATGCTCGTTAGAAGTACATTAATACATTAATTTAAGACTACGCGCCATACAAGCTAAAATATTCGGTATACTATTCAAAAAATAAATACAATGCCTTGGTTTAAATATGCCTCTGGCAACGGCACTGGAGCATCTAGGGCGACTGTAAATATTTTTTATAAGATTCTTACTGGAAGGCTAATACATGTTTTCACAACCTTTTCAACATGTTCGATCAATGTACAATCAACAGCGAAACTGAAAATGAAATAGACCCACCCTGACATCAATAGACTCTATTCCCACAGCTTGCAAGACCGTCATTAAAATGAATATGTTTCATAATTCATAAACCGCACTCTATTCTACATAAACTTGCAAACTAATAGTTCAGCCTGAACAAAAACAATTGTGCGTTCTCCATTGAAACATTGTCAGCTTTCCTTGTATAATAGCGTACAAAATGTTTTGTGTGTTTGAAAACCATTTGCCAAAAAGTGCATTCACGTTAATTTAGATATATTCATTGTTTTCGTATATTGTAGTACATGTGCTTCTTGCGGGCTCTCCCTAATACTGACACATTTTATATCACAAGACGACTCTCAGCATCTTCATGTCTCCTGTTTGGCTTGAACGAACATGGGTAGTTTAAATGTTTTCTAACGGTATTACCATACCAGTTTCTACAACACTATGTCGCGAAACGTATTCAACTTGATATCTACACAGATAATTATATCACATGCAGAGTAATAACAATACTTTTAACTTCATTTGATGATTATTTTTGATGAACTTTTAAACACAAGTAATAGGCATTTTATTCAAATACGTACTTTTATATTGCCATAAAAGAAGCCATTTGCACCTTTCCTGTGGGTATATCCCCAGGTGACAAATGTATCCTGGGTATTTAAAAGAAGCATTAGTTGTCACTCAATGTCATTCAATGGTCCACACATCAATTGAGCTTAAATAAGAAATACAGGCACTTATCAAAGATCCATCTGTATATGTTTAGGCTAGTTTAGCAGTTATCTTTATTGTACCTTTGTTTACATTTAGACAGATAAGAACAAAGAAATTTAGGAAAATAATCTGTTTTATTCTCATGCAGTGTTTTAAATTTCTGCAAGACAAATCAATTTGATTATCGGTTTATATGTAGGATGTTCTATATAATATCTGAAAAAGCAAGGATTGTATTGTTTAAGTATCTTAAACAAGATGGCGAATGGCGACCTGTCGAGCCCGTTGGTCAAGCCTTTGACACCGACATCACATACTCTATTTATCAGTGTACTCATCTTGCTTTTGACCTTCAAGTGTGTCCTTAACCTTTGAGGTACAGCTCTGTGTATTTTGCGTGACAAGCCGCCTGATCATGGAATCTTTTCGTGGCCAGTTTTTGTCTACTCACCGTTAGAAGTATGAATGTTTAAATATACAATGTTTTATGTCAACTTTTAAATTATTCAAGATAAAAACCTTTAAAAAAATCAATGCACACTAAAGTAGTTAAGAAAGTCAATTAGATGTTTAACACCTCTTGATATCTATATTTCTATATTTCGTCCAAAGTTGAGCCTTAAATCAATTTCTAGTTAAACTTAACCATTGTACCGCCCCTTTAATTAATGTATAAAAGAAAATGCAGGGATACGTGCAGTACCATTTAATTCAACCAAGGAGCAATGCCATTTAACAAACATAGCATCAATCCTGAATTTACTTTTCTTGAACGTTATAATACTATTACTAAACCCCTATCTACTTAGACAATGTTGCAGGGTTCTTAACACTAATTAAATCAATGGACCGTTCGCACCCTCGTAATGTTTATATTCTGCCTCGATCGCACAGTGTCTGTACCACTAGACCACTGGACACAATGTCTATGAATCTCGTCTGACTCGAACATTCAACGTTTATATCACTAGAGCACTATCCATCTTTTACTGACTCTCTGCATGCTCGAACACACAACTTCTTTGCCACTGAGCAACTATTATCCTCTTCATATCTCTTATCTGGCTCGAACAGACAACTTCTGTACAAAGAAAACTCTCTCACCCTCTTAACTTTTTTCTTTTAGCTCTTCCACACAACTGCCTAACACTTGTTCTGGTTCAAAAACACAAGCCTATCACAGTTTTAATACATTTCTTTTGTTTCGAACTTCACTAACTTTTACCATTATACCATTGAAATTGTTAATGTCAAAGTGAGGAGACAAACTTAACGTTATAACTGATACTTTACTTGACACTGAGGGACATAAAATGTAATCTTGTCTAATGTTTTATTAAGCAAAACCATGAGAGACAAACATCTGAAGTCCCTTATAAAAGAATTAAACTGAGCACACTGTTTATCTATTGGTATATAAAAAAAATAAATTACCTTTAAGTTAAACACGATAAGATTTTTTTATTTAGAAGGAAATAATGTTAAGTAAGATATTTAAATAAAGATAAAAGACCACTTAAGTTGTAACGCTTAAGAAATTTCGAAAAATGGAGCGGGCGCTGCTTATTCACGAACAATTCTTAACACACCTTTGGTAATTTTATATAATAACGAATACATTACTATGCGAATTTATGAGGCAGGGAGCAGTAAAATTCGCGATAACATGGACAGTAATCATCAATCTCATTGCCTTAAATGGCACATAGTAGAGCACTTGAGCATATTCCATCGAGCATGCGCCTTTTGTTTCTTGTGCAATGAGTAATCGTGCCTATCTGCCTTTAACAGTATGAACACACGAACACATGCAAACAATTCCTATACTAACATTTGAAACAATTATTAATCACACAGAATAATCATTACAATATCATGCAGCGTTGTACATATTCTTTAAGGTAGGTTGAAAGATATGCTTGAATAAATGAAAAGCTGATAATTGTAACGTCGTCTACCAACGGAAATAAGAAGTCATACTTAAATACAAATACTTATACAAATACTTATACAAATACTTATACGACATTGAATAAACAATGATGTCAAAACCCTTGCGTGTTAAACAGTATGAATCGCATTGCTTTCCTATATACATAAAGTCTAAGTCGAATGTAAAAATATAATATTATTCATTATAAAATTTGACTGAAACAATAATGGAGGTTCGATTAATATACAATCAACAGCAAAATGTAAAACTTACCATTTCAACAGCACACTTCCATCCAATAGCTTCCAATACCGTCTTTAAATGTGTTTCTTAGGACACAAACGGATATTTATTCTACACTGATAAGAATTTAAGAAACCAATTGACACGACGCGATTCCCAGAGTAGCTCCACCCACTCGTCACATGACCACGCAACCAGATGATCTCCGACACGCATTAACCAAAATGGCGGCCTCACGAAGTTTACATTGTTTACCGAGTGATTTTGGCGAAAGCTTTTTACCGTATCTTCCAACTCTTAGGCAACGAATTCAGGACAGAAAATATGCAAATGAGAGCTACTTTGCATCAGCCAACCTATTCAACCTTTAAAGAAGCCATGAGTGTGCGTCCTGCGTTCAAATATATCACAAAATCTAGGAAGGACAATTACAGTTTTTTCAAATATTCAAATGAAGATTGTAGCTTTAAAATGTTTTTTAAATATGAAAACTTGTTGTCTTATTGTCTTGAAATGCATTTATATCAATTTTAATTTACTCAATTTATTCGTAATTATGTTGTATAAAGGCCATCTGCTGGCTAAACCTATTCAAAAGACATTCACGGTGATTTAATCTACACTAATTGGCGAGCTAATTTTACAAAAGGAACAAAAACAATCGTGCGGTCTCCATTCAAATATTACCACCTAAGGTGTAGAGTTTCAGTGTTTCTTATAATCATATATAATAAAATAGTCAACCAAAGATTGCATTTTCAAAACCTTAATTGAACTTGAAAAATAGTTGTCATTAGATAGTATGATTGATCATTTTAAGCGGGTGAGAAAATTATGGTGTACAACAAAGCGTAGCAGAAACCTTGTCCAACCTCGCGGCATTGCAGTCAAGTGGCGATTCACATACAAAACAAATCTCACGGCTAGAACACTTGTACAGATTCAGTAAACATGTAATGCTCATGACGAGTTATGTACATGATTGGATGATAGATCAACGGAATGTTCATTTGCACTTTTTTCATTTTATATTTGATCTACAGATTTGATTTGACTATAGTAACGCCAAATCCCGCTTATGTCATTAGAGTTTCACAAGGCAATGGTTTCTGAAACGTGTGTTCTTTCTAAATATGTGCTGCTGAGTTTTGGACAACAATATTGTATTTAGATTGTCTAGCATCATAGATGAGAGTATTATACCCACAACAGACCATTGAGGACAAGGAGTAGGTAATATTGATATTTCACGATCACAAGTAACCCCTCAATGGCCGACATAGATAAGGCGTACGGAGCCTGGAAGTATCCAATCTGTTGCTCGAAGCCTTAGTATAACAATATGACTCTAAGGGGAGTTACATGAGTATCTTTTAGAGTAATTAAGGTTTTTGGGGCCATATTTTCTCTTTTTGTCTATCATTTTAAGGAAACTTTGTGGTAACCTTATATCCAATACTTATCATTGTGTACCAGGAGTGGGTATATACGTGTTATATTTCATTAGCTAAGAAAAGCATCGAAATGTTTCAACTAATTTCTCTACATGCTTTGTATCCTTATTAGTATTGTCAGTGTATTACTCATATAATTATATTATTCAAAATTATATACGGTTACTTGTCAGTTTGAATTAGAGTATAGTTTTATATAGTATAGTTCTTATACAATCACTATTTGTTAAAATTTGTGTCAAACTTAGTGCCAAGGACGTTGTTAAGGCCGTAGTACAGCCATTGTGCGTGAGTATTTCAGAATGTTTAAACTATTAACAAACCAACAAAATGCAGCAGGAGTCGGTTGGCACAGTAATGATGCCATACATATTATCTTGTTCCATGTCATAACGAAAATAAGTAGACATTGTATAGTTGCTCTGGGTATATTTGAGCTGGTATTCCATCGTTAGAAGAAAACATGTTTTGCAGGCTAGATTATAAGTATCTTCCATGGCCGAGAGTGTAAGATTCATTCCGACCCGAGCGTAGGGTGTTTTGCGGAAACGAGGTTTACACGAGCGGCTATGGTAGATGCTTTTTCTCCCACCTCAGTTAAACAAAATTAAGTAAAAATGTATTTTTTACTGGAACTCTTTTTTGTTTAGTGAAAATAATGGATATGCGTATGGATATGCGATAGCACGTGGATGTCATGGAAATGCGCGCAGTGAACCAGTTAATGTTAATAGTCAAATCGGTCTTTTTAAATAGTTCTTAGGAGAATGAATCATTATTTCTTTAATGGTGCGTGAAAACTGTTTTATGGCGACATTTGAAGCGAGAAATAATTAATAAGCGTTCTAAATATTACCATAAGACAAGATTTCCTTGATACTCCAGACGACAGTCTTCAACAAGGGAGGTAATTACAATGTGTTGACCATGAAAAAGGAGTTCCATCCGGGCATTTTATCTTCGCCCGTGGTTAAGATAAGAATATCTAGCATGGTTAAATTATTGGATCTACTTATCTGAGATGGGAGAAACTAGGCTCTTAATTATATTGAGATATGCATGCATTTTATTGACCAGTTTTCTCTTTGAATAATATGGATGTTTTCATAAAATTGTATAATTTGTTATGCAGTATTATTTTGACATTCACATGTTGTTTGCAAGATCATCATGTGCTTTACCAAAAAGCAACAGAAAACTATGTACCATCATTTGCTTTACTTATAAGTAAGAGAGAGAGAGAGCTTTGATCAATCGCCATTTACACATATCTATTATATAATTATTTGCTATACAAATACGAAACAGAGACTTAAGGACAGCCGTTTTTTAAATAATCATTTTACAGATAATCATTTGTCAGATATACCCAGGCGTCAGAGAACTAAGGACATCAGTCATTTATAAATATTGATCATTTCTTTATTTGCTTTACAAATAACTTACACAGAACTATACAGACATCCGTTAGAAAGAGAACAGTTGGTATTGCAAGTTTTTACATTGACAGTTAACGTGACAAAGATACATACCTGTATCAGAATCTCAAATGGAGACGACTGGTGATTGAACAAAAACGTCACTTATGTATAGATAGACGTTAAGTTACCACTGAGTCAAATGATATTTAAGAGCAAAGAGAAACGGTATGGCCGCAATTCATAAAACAATAGCGCAAGGTACATTAGCTGTATCCCGTATTCTATTTTGACATAGTGCAGTGCTTCTACACAACTGTTATATCTTTGGGCTCGAACTCTTTTTACATTAGACTACTTCGCCCTCTTAATTTATATCTTTCGATACCATAAGACCACTCTTTCACTCTTAATGTCTCTCTTCGGGCTCAAAAACTGAACTTCTATATCACAATTCAATTTTTAAACTCCTAATTGATCTCTTCCGGCTCGAATAAATAACTTTTATAACACTAAACCGGTGGCATTATTTCAGAGATTGTTAATGGAATAACAATTACTTTTACGAAACCTTGCTCGTTATACAGTATGAATCGCAGTTCTTTCATTCTGAAAGTACTACAAGTCCAATCAATGTACACAAACAGCAAAACTTAAATCTTACCACCATTTGAACAACACACTCAGATCCCATAGCTTGCAATATCGTCTTTAAAATGTATTTTATAAGCAGAATAATATACTACACTAATTAGCGAGTTAATTGTTCAACCCAAACAAGAGGATTAGAATATCAAGCTTCATGCTACAAGTGATCTTATTATGGCAATCCACAACAAGTAATCTTATGATGGCAATTTCGACAATTGATCATATGATGGCAATTTTTAACAAGCGATCTTAGAATGGCAAGCTTCATGTTACAAGTGATCATATGATTGCAATGTTTAACAATTGATCTTAGATTGGCGATCTTCAACAAGTGATCTTAGAATGGCAAGTTTCATGCTACAGGTGATCATATGGCAATCTTCAACAAGTGATCTTAGATAAAAAATCATCACGCTACAAGTAATCTTAGGATGGCAATCATTAACAAGTGCCCATAGAATGGCATGCTTCATTCTACAACTGATCTTAGAAGAGCGATCTTCGACAAGACATCTTAGCAATGCTGTATCATCTTTTAGAGTTGAAGCCTATGATAACAATTACAATTTTATTATTATTGTTAATGATTTATTGCTTAAAACGAAACTAGTTGCTTCCAATCAACAATGTATTATATCGTATATGCATTCATCTTTTAGCGAAGTAAATATATTTGGTAATTCTAATACTTGATAAAAGAGTCCTTTGTTGGTTTATATAGTATTTGAAGTATTTAAATTCTTGAGTGGTCCAAATATAAGATAAAGACTATGATAATAAATATCTGGTTCTAACGCTATAGCATCTTTAAAGAAAAACTGTAAGTTGTGTAAAAAGTAGAACTGAATCAAATGTTCGATACGATATTTGTATCGATAAAAAATTTCCGATATCTGATATACCAAGGTTTAGGATTAAAATTGGTAATTAATGAAGATTGTATGATGAACTAGCTTGATGAACAGCTTGATTTATTTATTTGCATACTATGATATTAAGCAAGTCTGGTGAAAACAAAACTGAGCATATGATCACATCAGGGCCATTCATGGCCATTGGTTGCATTTTCCTCGAGAAATAGTATGGCCTACAAAGCGTCCTGATCAAGACATGACTATTACGACCAGAGTATTTCTACTGATGTTGAGAACACACGCTCAGAAGCAACTGAAGTTCCTGTGAAAACAGGGTACTTTGAAACTAATTTTGCTAAGTTTATATTAGATTGAACTGAAGCGATTGACTCGATTTTGGTGTTCTCTATATAGTTTTATTTCATACGCATGCATCTCTTTTGCTGACGGAATAAATGATGCGGGAATGGATATATGTGTCTCTATTTTAACAGTATTGTTCGAGTTAAAAACCGTGCCGATGCGTACATTTAATTTATTTCAACTGGACACAGTGAGCTCTCCAGTCATTGCAACGATCTAGAAATCGTACTCGCTGAAAGTCACACGATACATGTTCCACTTACTTGATATTAAAATCTAGCGATATCTAAAAAATGATTGTATTGCCTTTGTAGTACTGTTTGAAAACTAATATGACGGCGCTCATCGATGAAATGACACAAAATAAATAAATAAGACAAATGTTTTTCAAGCTTTTATTTGATCGATATTTTGACCGATACGCGAACGTTCAATACGATATATCAAACAAGAACCGGTACTCAGCGCTAGTAAAAAGTGGCTGAAGTGGTTAAAATGCCATCATTACAGTTATTTGAAGCCCTCGAACCGAAATCATGATATCTTTTCATGACAAATCTTACTGTGTGTATCGTCGACAGTGTAGATATTGATTTTTACATCTATGATGTCTATCTTTCAAAATATTGTGTTTTTCTTTAAAATTTCGATACGAAATGTAAAAATTGTATAAAAACTCTTTTATTTCGATAATAACAGCAACATTTTTTATAAATAAATGCATTGAAAATATCAAAAAGACCAGAAAGGATGAATACATGTCGAAAACAATGGTTCGTATGAAGGATTCCGAGTTTAATTTGAAAGAAATGTGAAGAAAACACAGTATCTCTACCTTATGATACTAAAGTAGATCACTGTAAATATTTTAGCATCCATCAATCATTTAATATTTTTAGGTGTTCAACTATAAAATACACTGTTAAAATCTTGTGATCAGAAATAAATATTATCCATAAATGCATTATTTAGTTTGTAGCTTAAGATTTACCACTCAAAGTTCATGTTTGTTATACATGTGTAGGTTTTGATTTTGAATAAGAGTGTCACTTTAAATAAATTACTAAGAAAATGCCTTTTCGAGAGTAATTTTGAAAAATATAAAAGTATTTTGTACATGATGTAAAAAATCACACATGGGTAAGATTATAGCATGTTGTGAAAATGAAAATTGAAGTATTTGATATAATAATAAAGGTTAAGCGATACAAAGAGAAGAAGAGATAAACTTCAGAAACATAATGCCAACAGCAGTTTCGGTTTGATTGACAGTTACGGACAATACTGTCAACACTCGCCTAGAATCAGCTTATGAACGCCTCAACAGAGTTAGTAAATGATGGTGAGCAGCAACAAGTCAAGTCTTAACTACATTTTGAATGCAGTTTGACCAACAATATAACGCCATATGTCTTTCCAACGAAATGTAAAATAAAACAACAAACAAGTTAAAACAATGATACACGGATAATATTTCGCGATAATTAAATATCGTTGCACTTTTATCGTTCTTATTTAAACCGCCTTCTGAATGTAAATTGTCAACACTATTGCGCACTTATTGAAAAATGGTGAGCAGCAATTATTTCAAACTACACTCTGAGTGTTTATTTTGCACCAATACAACGCGATTTGACTTTTAACCATTAAGTCAAAGTGTATTCTGTAAATTATAATAATAATTCTGTAAAGGGAAAACGTTGTTTCACGAGTGTTATGATAATTTCATACATTAATTCGCCCTGGTGCTTATGTTTCGTATTGTCCTATCAACGTTCTAGAAAGATACCAAATTAGTCATATGATGGACAGATGATATTGTCTGATAGTAGCTTGCAATGAACCTTTTATCCTAAATTAAGTACGTTTGCGGTACGTTAATATCGGTTATCAATCTCGCTCATTTATCAGTTAAGATCAGACATAATACAGAACGTCACACTGCTTTCATGTACTAGATATAAATGAAGCGCATCATGCGATTTGCGCTTTCGGACGTTAATACTATAAATTGCGTTTACAAAGCCAAGGCTAATGATATGTTCATGCGTTTTAATTTCCTTTAAACTTATTTCCTTAACGTTATTTGCATTTTTTGCATATTTTCGGTACGATTTATCCTAATAATTTTTCAACGTAACATAACAAAGAGTTAAAAGATTTAAATGTTTTGCCTATTTCATATCATAAATGATATGGAAAATGAAGAGAACATGAATATGTCAAAATTGGATTTTTTACTTTAAGTATGCGGTAAGGTGAAGTTTTTGTCACTAAACACTAACACACGGTAAGTCTAAGAGGTGGTACTTCATCTTCAGTTAATAAGAAACACATCTTATGGCTTTTGCTTGCGTGCAATGTCGCGGCTTTTTGAAACATCCGAAGCGACAAAGAGACACAAAAAACAATGTCTTACACTGAATTGAACTACCATCGACTTAAACATGAACAGTGCCTGTTAACAATCATATAAAACATACACAACTTTGATATAATACACTTGGCATAACATTCATTAACTTTAGTAGGATTTCTGAGAAAATTGCAGACCATATTTAATCTTTGGACATTTTGCAAATTCCAACTTTAAACTCAAAAAGTTGACAACACTAAGGGTTTAAGAGCCAAAACCACACTTGCTTAGAAGTTATGGTTACATAGAGACGGTGTTCCTCTCGGAAACTATTCAGGACAGGACCCTTTTTTGATCAGCACATATTTTTGACCTTGAAAGACAATCCAGTGCATCAGCAGCAAGGCTACATCCACCCTAGTTGCTACTACGAAATGAAATGGAGGACGTCACTGGAATGACGGATAAGAGGCGGGCTTTGTTTATAACTGATAACTTTACTAGAAATGCGTAACTTTTAAACTGACTTATTAGTATGCTTTTGAATTGTGATTCAATTATTTTAACTTTTCCGGAGATTGTCACGTAGATTATGTGAACTTGCCTTGTAAAAAGAATAAGTTTTTTAATAAATAAACTTTTAATCACGGTGATGTATATTTCATATATTCAATACGTTAAAGCGTTTTTTATATCAATATTGTCAGTGACGAGCCTCATAGAATGTAGCCTTTTTATTTTTACTGCATACTAAATGATGCCCACTGATTAAATAAAAAAAATCCATACCTAAGCTTCATCTTTTCCCCGGTGTACTACACTAAAAATCAACATCAAAAACCAGAATGATTTATTGAGATTTTTCTAAACTAGGACTAACAGTGTTTTTTCTTCATTTCGATAGGGATTTCTGTAGTAAAAAGGATAGTAACAACTGCGAGATTATACTGGAATGTGTATATACTGAGAAGGTTATGCTCTGTTGTGTACAAAGTTAACATTTAAAATATTGATATGATATGTATACGATACCAATACAAGAAGAGCGAATCTTCAGAACACGTATGCAGCGGTCTCGTCTTTACTGACCGCAAAGGAAGGGGACAATACTGTAAATGCTACTATAATACCGGCTTATCACGAAAAGTGAATAATGCTGAACAAAGAACATTGTTTTAACTAAACTACACTCTGAATGTAAAAGTTTTATCAATATAAAGCGATTAGTGAAAACAGTTGAACAGCAACCATTCTAATCTAAATTACACTGTGAATGTAAATGTTCAATCAATATAAAGCGATTGAACATTTCATTCCTATCTTAACTACACTGTGAATGTAAATGTTTGATTAATGATTAAGCGATTAGTGAAAACAGTTGAACAGCAGTCACTCCTATATAAACTACGTTGTGAATGTAAATGTTCCATCAATATAAAGCGATTAGTGAAAACAGTTGAACAGCAGTCATTCCTTTCTAAACTACACTCTGAATGTAAATGTTCCATCAATATTAAGCGAATTGTAATGATAAGCAGCAACTACTCTAATCTGAACTACACTCTGAATATAAATATTTTATCAATATAAAGCAATTAGTGAAAACAGTAAAAAATCAATCATTCCTTTCTTAACTACACTCTGAATGTAAATGTTCCATCAATGTAGAGCAGCAGCTACTCTAATCTAAACTACACTCTGAATGTTTATTGTTCAACAATTGTACGCGATTAGTGAATATTGATGAGAAGCACATATTCTAAACTAAACTACACACTGAATGTAAACTGTTCACCAATATAAGACAAAAACTAGATATTGTAAACAGAAATCTTTCTAAACTTAACTACACCCTGAATGTAATTTTGTCGTCAGTACTGCGCGATCTTTCTGCCCATCAACAAGACAAAAACCTCACTATAACTATAAACTGAAAACAACGATAGACGGGCGTTATCTTTTACATGATCAATGCATATCATTAAACTACCCCGGCGATTATATTTCGTATTGATAGAAAGATACCGAACGAGACATATGATCGGACGACTGTCTGATTTTGCTAACTATGAACCCTTTATCATATTTAACGGACACATGCGGTACGATATCAGTAAAGGTCAAACATTATATAGAACGAAATACTGCTTACATGTACTATAAAATACATACATTATATGCTATGACATTCAGTGTTACGAAAAGGTTTGGGGTGAATTTGCACATCGAAAGATCTACCGTCCAGCATAACTAAAATACAGCTATTATTGTCATTGTTCATTATTTAGTGAATTATTGTTTGGATATTTTTCTCTAATACATACAATGAACTGTAATTCCCAATTTTTCCTAATCAACAAAAACGATGTAGCTGGTTATATGGCAGTATATTTCAGTGTGTCTGCACCAACAGTTTCGAGTGTATCAGCATCTTATCAGGGTGTGATTGCCGAATGATAAACCGTCATCTGCACATAATGATACCGGGGAAGTAGGCCACCCATTAAAGACGCAAATGTTCGAATTAAACCCTTAAACACTTGGTATAAATCCTCATGTGAAATTATTGTAATTAAAGTCAGCAGAAACTTACATCAGAACATGATATCTACTTGACACTCAGAACACATTTAGGTTCAATAGAGTGGTCACATAATTCATGAGATATGAATACAGCCTTAGTTTTTAGAAATATTAGTTTACATGTAGTGAGTTTAGTCATTCTAAACTCACGTGTAGCAAAACAATAACCAAAAATTAAGCCAGTGAGCAACAATACCTCATGCGCTTAAAACTTATGTTTAGTTTACGCAATAAAAAACGAAAATGAGCCTCAAAATTATATCAACACAATTTTCCTGAGGATATACTTATTATTAACGAATCGGGTACTCTCTAGTTAGTATCCTCTTAAGGCATGTTAATGAAAGGCATCATTTTATAAGCAAATCGTTTCGTAAGCAAACGTATTGCTATCAGAAGTGTTATTGTTTATTGTCCTTAGACAACCACTTTCTACAAACAAGCTCATTTTGTGACCATACACATTTAAGCTACATACTTCTAACTGAACTTTCATTTCATTACCACAGCAATGGCGACAGCAGCTTACATCCCTTTGTTTTTCAATCTAACATATGCAGTTAAGATAAACAATGTACGAAAATTAAAGATCATGTAAACCAGTACTATTGTTAAAAGATGCCATTATTATTCACAGATGTGCAAGAGACCAGATGATCCCAAGAGCACTGTTTGAAATCACCTAACTGATGCCATATACTCAATACTTTTCCTATATATATCATCACAAAAAAGGAATGAGTCATTATAATCAATAATGAACCTAGGAGTATGACTTAAACACTATTGGTAGAATATCTTTACCTTAATATCAAACCTTATATCTCAGCTTAAGGAATATTTAGTTGAATCAGAAGTATAAGCCACAGGACGAGGGCAATTGATAGCCGGGACATGGTTTTATCAAACTAAATCAATGATAACCAGCTAATACTTAAACATACCTTGTGATTTCTGATTTTTGACCCGATGCTCATACGAATCTATGTCTTGAGACCTGCTAAATGTAGACTACGAGATCAATGAGAGCTAACTTACAGAGATTAGTTTCAAAATGGTCCTGGGGTAGTAAATATAAGATTGGGAACCACTGTGTGATTCATAGGTCGAAAGAATCCCCTTTGAAAACCCGCCAACTATGTTCCGATGTTTAATTTACTTAAACGGATGGAGGTGCAGAAACATATTTGAGGAGTACCGTATGAGGCGTAAGCAGAATGTATACTCTTTAATAACACGGTGCCAATGTTTTAGTAGGAATCTGGTGAAGGTAATGAACTTAAATTAAGAAGTACTGTGCGAAATCTAAGCATAATGTATCTATTTCATCAATCCGCCACCTCGTTTTCTACGCCTGAGTAACATGAAAGAGATAAGGTAGTGGAAGAGGATTAATGAGTACTGTGCGAGGTATAAGATGAATTAGTTACCTTAAAGTTCCATGTCATCTTGCGAGCACATCGGAGCGGTAAACAGACGAGTTCATTGCTGGGTTAGATCGTCATCACATTTTTGTATGTTTTATTTCAAATGTACGCAAAGATACGTTGTCAACGGCTTTATATACTTCAGATACGCTATCTTATCTAAACATATGCGTCAATACATTTGTAATATAACCTTCAAAATTACCATATATTAAGGGTAAATTAGACCATCTACGTATCATGACAATTTTGCTATCACCAATAAGGCTAAACTAAGTACAATCCAAGTATGCTTAAACTGACTAAGGCAAGATAGTACAGATATGCATTTCAAACTGCTTATAAATGGTTAAGGTATTTTATTCATTTTAAACAGTTGCCTATCTGTCAATCCGAACAAAATATTAGGTCAGGATTACTCAGAGGCAGACTGTTTGCCTCCCGACTAAAAGGTCCTGGATTTGATTCACATTTGGAAAAACGTTCTTGAGGCCTCTCACATTGACAGTCAGTACTGGTTAGTTTGGCACGGAAAGCGGACTTGAGAGTGTTTAAAATAAGCTGTAAAAATTCAATATTATCGTTGTAAGTTACATTGTTATTAACTAAGGAAAATTCAAATTAAAGGAAAACTCTATATTCCATGGTCACACACGTAACATATGCCATGGTCGTCTCTCTTTAAGGACGAAAAATATTACTTTTTTAAATATTTGTTTGTCACACATATCAGGATTTTGAGACGGGTAAATAGAAAAGATCATTGTTGGGTTCGATCGTCAACACCTGTCATTCCATTTTGTGGTACGCCAAAGATACGTTGTCAACGATAGTTAAGATGCGCAAACTATTACATGCATATCTGCATTTTAACGGAATAGATGCATTTCGTGCAGAATTTTGTGCAATGTCTTCTAACTGAAAAAGACGAAAATATTATTATTTTTGACTGTGGCTTGATTTATTGCCATAATCTTATTGCAACTTCAATTAGATTGTTTTAAATATTGCGTCTTAGTATGGGAAGTGTAGAAAATATTAAATGTTTGACTCATGTTCTTTCAAAAAAAAACAATCAATTGAGCGTCTCTACATTTAACACATGTTTTTGACGATGTCGATGAATGTTACGTGGCATGTAATCTTTCTGATTAAAGAAATTATTGATGAAAACGAACCTTTAAAGCAACAAAAATGTTTAAGAAAACATAACAATCACGACCTGAAATGGAACATACTTTTGGATCATAGACTTTCATCGGTAGCTTTCCTTCGAGGTCACAGTTCACAGTTAAGTAAAATGCTAAAATAAGCATTGCTTCTCTGTGCTAGATAGCTTACTGAGTCTAAATCAATCACTTGGTAACTACAAAGTCGGCGGCCTCGAACCTATAAATCCCTCCTAATACACCCCAGAGCTCAACATGGTAGTTCCATTTTCCATTTTTTCCATGTGGCCCCGAACCCCCACCGTCTTCAGATATATTTCCCCCACACTGTCCCCCTTTCGTGCGTAACATTCAGTAAAGCATGGCTACGCCCCTGATCTTTCACTACAACCAAAGCCGAATATTTCGTACAGAGTATATCGTACACTTTTAGTTTCGCACACTGCATTTGCTACAATTTATTTACTACACTGCATTTCGTACAATGTATTTCGCACACTGTATTTCACACATTGTATATCGTACACTGTGTCTCGTACGCTGCATTTATTACACTGTATTTGGTACCATGTAGTTTGTACACAGTATGTCGTATAGTGTATGTCGTACACTGTATTTTGTACTGTGTATCTCGGACACTGTATTTAAACGCTAATCTGGTATGTTGTATTTGGTACGCTGTATTTCGTACACTGTATATCGAACACTTTATTTCGAAAACTATTTTACACTGTATGTTATATTACACTGTGTGGTGTGTAGTATGCTGTTTTTTAACACTGAATTTCGTTTTATTCGTACTATGCATTTCGTACACTGTATTTCGTACACTGTATTTCGTACACTATAATTATGTTGTACTATGTATTTTGCACGATGTATGTCATACACTGTGTTTCGTTCACTGTATTTGGTACCATGTAGTTTGTACACTGTATGTCGTACACTGTATGTCGTACAATGTATGACGTACTGTGTTTTTCGGACACTGTATGTCGAGCACTTTATTTCGTAAACTGTTTTACGCTGTATGTCATAGTTCACTGTGTTTTGTTAAGTACACTGTTTTTCTTACACTGAATGTCGTTCACTTTTATTCGTAGTATGCATTTCGCAAACTGTATTTTGTACACTAAAATTATGTCGTACTATGTATTTCGCACGCTGTTTGTCATACACTGTGTTTCGTTCACTGAATGATTTACACTGTATGTCGTACTATGTATTCTGAGCACGGTATTTCGTACACGGTATTTCGTATACAGCATTTCTTACACCGTATTTTGTGACTGTTTATCGTACACTGTATATTGTACACTGTTTATCGAACACTGTATGTCGTACTATGTGTTTCATACTGTGCATTTCGTTAAATGTATTTCGTTCATTGTTTGTCGAACACCGTAATTCTTACACTTTGTGTCATCCAATGTATGTCGAACACCGCATTTTGTACACTCTATGTCCTACACTGTATGTCGTACACTGCATTTAGTACACTGTATGTCGAACACTGCACTTCATACACTGTTTGTCGTACACTGTATTTTGTACGCTAAATGTCGTACACTGTATTTCGAACACTGCATTTCGTATGCTTTATGTCTTACACTGCATTTCGAACACTGCATTTCGAACACTGTATATCGCACACTGTATTTCGCACACTGCATCTCGTACACTGTATGCCATACACTGCATTTCGTACACTATTTGTCATGTAATGTATTTCGTACACTGTCTATCGTAAACTGCATGTCGTACACTGTATGTACTATGCTGGATTTTGTATACTGTATGGCGTACACTGCATTTCGTATTATGTATTTCGTTTACTGTATTTCATGCACTGCTCTTCGTGCTCTTTTGCATACTATATGTCGTGGACTGTATTTCGTACTTTGCATTCCCTGCACTGCTCTTTTTACAATGCTTTTCGTACACTATATAGCGTACACTGTATGTCGTACACTGTATTTCGTACACTGCATTTCCTACACTGTATGTCGTACACTGTATCTCGTACGCTTCGTTTTGTACACAGTATTTATTTTATTTATGCACACGACTAAGTTGATTTATTATCGGACCCTAACGTCAAACTCATAATGATCTACAAGCTTAGTTCCAACAGTGAATTTAACTTTTACTAGATAATTCATTCTCGTTGATATTAAGTTGATTCTAGTTAATGTTTTAATACAATGATCTACAACCTGGGTCGCAAGGATACACTATTACAAGTGATTCTATAAGCTACATGTACAAGTTGATTCTAGTTGATGTTATTCAATTAAACGAACCTATTCCTATGAGCGCTGTCGTTCACATACAAAAAAGCAGCCTTTTTTAAATACATGAATTTATACCAATATTTATTGTTCAAACTTCTAAAAATGAAATGTTATGAGAATGGATAAAACGATGAATGAGTATTTCGAAACTCTCTCATTTACGAATGAGGTTTACATTAGTTGATACAATTATCTCGGAATTGATTATCACTGAGTGTCTGTTATCTCTAAATATAGGAACAAATATGTTGATAAACAATGTGAATAGTATTCAGCTCAATACCAGCCATTCATAAAACTAATCACTCAATAACTTCGAACAAAACTAACATCATAACAACTTGCTTTCATTTTCATGCATTATATTTTTCAACGATAAATCGATGTTGAATGTAAAAGCGAATACTCTTGCTTTCGGAGCTGTCATATTTATGCTCCCTTTGCAAATGTCTGTCGGTCGGACTGTCCGTCCATCCGTCGGTCTACCAAAGTCCGAATGATAACTTGAAAATTCCAGGACCTATCGTCATCAAACTTGACATGAAAGTTGGGCCTGACCAGTAGATGACCCATATTAATTTAAGGGGTCATCGTGTCAGATGTCAAAGCCACACTGACCTTTGTCAAAGTCAGAGTGATAACTCGCAAATGATTGCAACCATGACTTAAAACTTGACTTAGAGGTTGGTTTTGACCAGTTGATGATCCCTATTGATTTTCGGGGTCAAAGGTCAATGTACACTTGCCTTGAACGCAAATAGCTTGTCCTTGTGATAACTCGACAATGCCAGCACCCATGGCCCTCAAAATTTTACATTAAGGTGGGGGGGGGTGACCAGAAGATGACCCCTATTGATTTGAGTACATAGTACCATAGTCAAAGGGAAAGGACACAGTCATATTAAATGCGAAAGGCCTGTCGAACTGATAACTAGACAATGGGTAGACTTTGGTCCTCAAACTTTACGTGGAGATTTGACGTGACCAGTAGATGACCCCTTTTGATATTTGGATCATGGGGTCCAAAGGTCACTGTGGCGTTCAACACAAAAAGCTTGTCTGATTGATAATCCAAGAATGCCTCGCCCTCTTCATTCCTACCACATTAGTATGGCATCATTCTTCCCTACTATCCGCACACTTTAAATGATCATAATCTGACTCAATAACATCCAATGTCAATGGCAATTCAGCTTTATTTTCAGTCTATGCATAGTTCATTCAGTTGGCAAAATATTCCTGACAACATGGGGCTCAGAGTTGCATACTGTCTTAAAAACATCTCTTGTTTCGAGCAATTTACAAACCTTTATAATTATGGAATTAACCTTTTTGTTTCCGTTACATTTTTATTTTTTCAAAACACTTTTATGGAAGTTATATCGCACAGAATAGCAATTGTTTATAACATACTTTTTACCCAATTTATATTTTTGCATTCAATATTTCGGTGGCGTAGAGTATGTCGATCAATAATATTATATACCCTTTTTACAATCTTAAGCAACTTTTGTCAGAATGTGAATTGGCATACAATCTCGTACAAGCTCGATAACCAGCCGTATCGCTCGTGTCACTCGATTTAGCATCCTTTAAAAAGTTCGATAACCAATCATAACTCTTGATTCAATTATAGAAATAACCTCAAATTAGTCCTTTCCTATAAAAAGACCTCTAGAAGCATTTGTCAAATCCTCATTAAAGTTAGTCAGAATAAATTTTGCTATAATGTCTGGAAAGTTCGTTAACCAGCCAAATCGCTCGAGTCACTCGAGAGTTACCGCCCTTTAATTAAACCATAGAAATTACCATAGTCTGTCATGCCGAGTGATACATTTAGAAGCCCTTTTCCAATTATCACAAATTTAGATGATTATGGGTAGAATATTTCCGTAAGGTTCGATAACCAGTCTCGTCTTCTTAGTCACTCCAGAGTTATGACACTTGTATTATTAACGACACACGTTTTAGTTCAGATACAAACAGATGAATACAGGTTGTACAGAAATCACTAACAGAATCTTCCTCTGTAAAATATGCTCAACGCCTTAACATTACACAACACTCAGCACATGTTTACAATGATAAACCCTTGCCAGAGAATTTAGCTCAAAAATGATTAGAACGCTTTCCATGGATAATAGGTTTCGTTTTCCACCCTTCCAAATTTGTATTTTGTATTGTGAAAGAGCCTTTATTGTTTGTAGATTACTGCAATCACTCGGACATGAATACACACGTTGAACATATGGTCATGATATTCTATTAAAACTACTGACACTTAATGTATAATAAGACGTTAAATTGAGTTTTTATTTATGTAACATATTTACAAATTTGGTCAAAGTACGTATCATGTACACGTTTGTTGCTTTCCATTAGTTTGTGTTTCTTAAGCATTTCATTACCTCGTGCAAGAGGTTCTGTAGTGTTACCACCGTGAGGTCCATTGGGGAGCAAATGTCATTCTCGAAGTCGTCAGGAAAAAATAATTTGCCCAATCGTAAATGGTGTAGTATATCACACTGCTGAATATAAAGGGTTTCATTTAAATTAACGTTGTACAGACGGAGCTCTCGTAGTTTGCTAGGGAACTGGTCCTTTTGTGTAATTATATCACTTCCGTGGGCGGTATATTCTCTGGAATGTATTTCTTGGTGGAGACCCAGGACTCCTTCCGCGGGACCGTGGCGATGCTGGCGGCGGAGGTTAAGTAGTATTAGCACAGTGAGGTCCGTAAAGGATGAAAAATCCGGGTGAAAGCTTTCGGAAAAAGTTAATGTGTTCAACTGAAGTTCTTGAAGTTTATAACACTGCTGTATATTAACTGTTTTATTTAAAGTTACGTTGTCAAGACCGAGCTTCTTTAATTTGTTTGAAAACCGTCTCCTTTGCGCGAATGTCACCTCCATAGGCGGTGTGTTATCCAGCATGTTAGCCTTGATTGAGACCAAAAACTTCTCCAGCTGGGTCGGGTTGATGGTCACATGCCTGAGGCGGAGGTTTAGAAGTACTACATCAGAAAGGTGCGTGAATGGGGACTGGTCTAGATAAAAGTCGTCAGAAAATGTTAATGTGTCCACATGTAGTTCTTGTAGTTTATCACACTGCTGTATATTAAGTGTTTCATTTAAAGTAACGTTGTCAAAACTGAGTTCTCGAAGTGTGTTTGTAAACTGTCTCCCGATTGCGAATGTCACCCCCATTGGCGGTGTCGTCTCTCGAATGTTGTCCTTGATAGAGACCAAGAACGTCTCCAGCTGGGATGGGGCGATGGTTACCTGCCTAAGGCGGAGGTTTCGCAGCACAGTTACTTTAATATTTCCACATAAGGTCAGGTTTAGGTTATCAATGTATATGTTCAAATCAAATAGACAAAGAAAAGTTAATTTGTTAAGAAACAATGTTGGAATACTTCTTCACTCGATATGCATAATGTGTTTAGTTGTTTCATGCTTGTTATGCTTAAGTATGAACAGTTAATCCTTCACAACATTCAATAACAAACGAATTAAGTCCACCAAGGTTTTGTTGCAAGAGTGGACCGATTGACGCAGCGATTTCCCTATTCAACATAGCATATATCTTAGCGTAAGTTGCTTGTCTGAAACACCATTGTTCACACATTTGTTGTACGCCAGTTGCACGGCGTCTTCGTACTCGATTATCTCATTGGTATAAAAAGAATATCATAAGTTTATAAAAGCTTTTTCCCTAAACATCCAAGTTTTTAAACAAACTTTAAGTGGAACAATATAGGGTATACTTGGTAGATGGTATTTAAATGCATATTATTAACTCATTTGACTTGAATGAGTAAAACAAAAACATATGATATATGTGCAGTTGAAAAAAATATCGCTCATTTATCTGTATACTGAGGACATCCTTTGTTTGTTTTCAGTTTCAAAGTTAAATGAGTTTAACATTATAATATTTTCATCTGTCAAGTGTAAAGCTATATTGTGCTCATTTAAACACAGCTAACACAACTAATCTTTTTCAATATTATTAGAGCCCGTAATTTTCAATTGCAAGAGATGTTAAAGAAAATTGGTTGTCCACTCCTCATATACTCATAAAAAACATACTATTTAAGGGAAGATTTATCCTGTTATGCTGGTGTGCTATTGTTGCATTTACGTTTTGAGTGTCGGAGCTGTGAGGTCAATCACTTCTTGCCCTCGTAGAACAGATGTTAAAGAAGGCCCATCAGTTTCATCAATAACTTTGCTAATACTGCAATTGTAGGGCCTTTAAAATGTGATTGTTAAATGATTTTCCAAGTAATACAATTTTAATGAACTATAAAATCATCAAATATTCTGGCGCAAGGAGACACCAGAGTACTGAAAGTCAGGTTCCAGAGATGTCTGGTGGTCTTCTGGCGAAAGGTGACACAAGAGTGCTGAAAGTCACGTACCACATATGTCTGGTGTTCTTCTGGCGCAAGTTGACACCAGAGTGCTGAAAGTCTGGCGTAAGGCGGCACTAGCGTGCTGAAAGTCAGGTACCACAAATGTCTGGTTGTCTTTTGTCGCAAGGCGACACCAGAGTGCTAAAAGTCACGTACCACATATATCTGGTGGTCTTCTGGCGTATGGCGAAACCAGAGTGCTGAGAGTCAGGTACCACAGATGTTTGGTGGTCTACAGGCCAGGGTGAGACAAGAGTGCTGAGAGTCAGGTACCAGAGATGTCTGGTTGTCTTCTGTCGCAAGGCGACACCAGAGTGCTGAAAGTCAGTTAACACAAATGTCTGGTGGTCTTCTAGCGCAAGGTGACATCAGAAAGCTGAGTCAGGTACCTCATATGCCTGGTGGTCTTCTGGCGTAAGGCGACACTAGAGTGCTGAAAGTCAGGTACCAGAGTAGTATGGTGGTCTTCTTGCGCAAGGCGACACCAGAGTGCTGAGATGTCTGGTGGTCTTCTGGCGTAAGGCGATACCAGAGTCACACCTTGACTTCAAGTTACCACAATCCATTCTCCACACTAAAGTACTAAAGAATGTGTACTTTACAAATTGTAGCATAAAATTAAGAGCAACTCTGAATTATTGCAAAATAAATCTCAATTAACTTTTGACAGGAAAAAATATATTTATAATACATCATGAATGTGAAATACCTGGAGACAGTGTTTGCCTCCGATTGAAGCTTATGTTTAAGCCAATTTCATTCTGTCCATCTGCGAAAGGCCTGAGCTGCATTATTTAATGGACAGCAATGTAACGCCATGGGCGCATTTAGTTGGCAGTCAACAAGCCGGAGGTGATTTCCTAGCATATGCTGATATCTTTTACAACACTACACTACACCCCGGACAACAAAAACACTTTTACATATGATTAACTATACTGCAGGCCTCTCATTCTCATCGAAACTCAAATTCGGTGTCGGGGTATGCATTTACTAGTTCAACATTGTATACCAAATCCATGTAACTATGTTACCAACACAAAGTTCAGTGTCAAATTCTATGTCTTAAAGACCAGTGCCAAATAGACACTTTGACTTGAAACATTTTAACGAAAGTACTTTGCATGGAAAAATTTGTAACACAAATGTCCGGAACTGATTTTAAAAATGGTCAAGCCTTGCCATGTCAGCATTTAATGAGCTTTCGTGCGCGATCGCCATAATTCTTACTCGTTTAACTTGTAGAGCGCCTGTATTATAGATGCGTCTATTCCTTTAAGTCATGATCGTTTTATCACCCAGATGAGAATGGTTAACTAACTACAAAGGTCCGAATTGGACGCTAATATGTCAGAAAGGGCTAAACTAAGGAAGGAAATTCTGATAAAAATGCAGAAAAGTGTAGGATCGGAAGGGAAAATAATACGGTCGGCTTAGTTGAAAC
The DNA here is from genome assembly GCF_026914265.1 of Mya arenaria. Classification (NCBI taxonomy): domain Eukaryota; kingdom Metazoa; phylum Mollusca; class Bivalvia; order Myida; family Myidae; genus Mya; species Mya arenaria. Next base: position 22,270,562 of record NC_069131.1, on the reverse strand, counting down.
GAACAACTTTTACACATCGTTAAGGTTAAAGTTAATCCATACAATTTGGTAAGCATGAGCTGCATATTAGACACCCGTACATCATTTCGGACAGTATTGATTCTAAATTTCTTTATACTATGTATTGAAAAGAAGAAGGCGAGGTTCCTTAAAGTTCGTCAGATCAACATGTCCAAGCGATCAGTTACAAAACTAGAGTGGTGACCTTCGGCAAATCGATTGATAACACTAATATTAGTAGTCAAATTAATTGAAAGTGCCTGTAACAATGCTGAACTCGTACTTTCACTGGTAGAATCAATACGTTCACTGGTAGTTTATATGAAGGTAAACGATCACATGTCATCTAGATGTTTTATAGTTACTAACTTTTGTACGGTTTTAGTCACCATTTTTGATTTACTAGCCTAGTTTTAATTCTTCAACCAGTTTGTTATTGCAGTTGTGATTAATCTGTAAGTGGATATTATTCTTTTTTTTAACTGATAAAATGGAGGTCGCAAAATGGACGACGAAGGTGAAAGCAATTCTGAACGTTTGGCAAACGAATTACTGAAAAATCACGAAAGGATATGCTTTAAAAAAATGTACAGTGCTTAATCCATAAATCCATAAGAATTATCTTATCCATAAATTTGTGCAAGGTCACTATAAAGGATGCAAATCGAAATAAGCAACAGTTGTTTGCTTCAGAATGTCAAGGTAAACGCAATAGTTAATTAATAAAATACTCATTAATTAGGTGATTATGTATTGGTCGAGTTATTTATCTTCAGTCAGCAGACCTGGGACAAATTACTTCGCCGATATCAAATCAACTAATTATTAGCATTGTAATATGGATATGTATGTTCTCTTAACTCTGTCACGCACAACGACAGTTTGGAATAGGTTTCAGTGTTGTACGATGGAGGGTCACGTGATTCAAATAGACAAGCCAAAGAAACATCAAGAAATAAAACAAAACGCATGTCTTATACTGTTATTACAAAGCTTTGGACATATATAATGGGTATTAAATAACTTGTCCCCAAAGTCGTAGGCCACTGTTTTTTTAATAGCTTGGTTTACGAACCGCACGAGCCGATCAGAACTCATAAAAAAGTTCGGAGGATGTTTTACATCTTTAGAATAACTTGACTTTTAATAAATGGGTTAACTTGAAAAATCAATCACAATTCATTACATATAACAGTATAAATGATATAATGTAGGAACTGTACGTTGCCCATCCATGCTATATTATGGCTTTATCATTGTCATATTACCTACCGTTTCTTTAATTAATATAATTTAGCTTTCATTTGAAATATTTCATGAACATAACAGTGTAAGTATGTAATTCAATTCAATAATCTTTATTTCCACCACATGTTGATGATTATGAAACACAGTAGGAGAACAACAATACTATAAAACATATATACAATGTTATATACAATCAGCACATACTCTCTTGTTATTTACAACATGTATATGTGTTTTTCTTAACTAATATTTACACATACACCAAAAAACATTAGTTTATGATATTAATCATTTTTCAAGCTTGCGGATTGTAACTTATTGCTCTTTAAGTGATTATGCATCTTTGTAGTCCACACATTTCATTGCTAACAGTGATGATATATTCAGGAAGGCTGTCTTTCAAATAGCTCCTTGGAGAACCAAGTACGGTCAGGTAGATGTCTGCACATGCTTGCAGTTTCTCGAATGTATTTAAGTTATTATTAAATTACTTAACTTATTTACCACTTTACAGCACTGCAACGTTCTAGCTATTAATTGTTTTTACTGTTAGAATCATATTCTTTCATTGCCAATATTTTTGGTTAAAAAGTTGCTTTATAGCAAGATATGTCATAAGGTGAGTAAAACGTTTTTGAGAAACAGTTGTGTTGATGCAAGAAAGATGTTGAATTGATTCCATAATTTTTTTTACAGTCCCAATATTATTGTTTAGTTGATTCTTCATTTGAATTGCAAAATGTGTATAGACTGAAATATTGTTTGGTCGGTAGTATTCTCATAAAGAATTTGTAGTTGAACTTATGCAGTATTGTATCTATCGATCTGTAAATGTTGCCATACATGTTCTATTCCAGATTTTCAATTCTTTCCAGAGTTTCTGTCCATTTCTTTCTGAAGTCGGGTGAAGACTATTTTGCAACACAATTGAATATAAGAGTGTGTTTGTTTGTATTGATGTTGCAACTTGTTCTTTCAATTGATGAATATGTGTTTGAATAGTCGGCTGTGTTTTAATATGTAATAAAATTGGTCGAACAAGTGTTTGATAATTTATAAAATCTGTATTTCTTGTGCTGTATAGGTATTTTATTTTATCAAATTCGTAACAAATTTTTCGATAGTCTAAAATATGTTCAAGATACTTAATACCATTTTCAAACCATTGTTAGAAAGCTAGGTGTTTCCTGTATTGCATATTGTTTGGCGATTCCATATCACTGTTAAAGCTGTTTTCATTGAGGCTTTGATGACATCTATTATGAATGAACCTTCGTTTGAAATTTATATTAGGACATTGTCTAATTTACATTCAAAAACCAGTTTATTGCCATAATTCATAAGCTTCTGTTAAGAAATATTTCCCATTGAAATTTTATTTTGTCGCCTAGATATATTTTAACCCAGACAGCTTTAATGGAGCAAATAAAGTGCTTGTATTTGTAAGGTGTAGTCCATCGCGTTTTCGTAGTTTTGGTACAATAAATCACTTTATTTTATTTTATCTGGCTTCTTGTCCCAAATGAATGGTAAGATAACTTGTTTAATGTTTTCAATAATATACTTACTTGGATTTGTGAGGACAGTGAATGGGTAGATGTTTTTTGTAACGCAAATGTTTTCACTACGATAATTTTACTCATTTATGTTTACTGTCCGTGTTCTCATTGTTTTAGGACTTTATGATATTCTTCGACCTTTTTATGTATATTTCCGTCTATTGCTTTTTATTTATCATTATATAAATGGTTTATTTTTGTGTTTTCCCACTCTAAGAATGATGGATTTATTTTTGCTGAGGTTTTTAGATCAGAACATTTTGAAAATGATACTTTCCAAGCCATCATTAAAATATACTGCTTCAGAGAAGGGATTATTCAATTGAGTTATCTCTGTGCCAAATTCGAACGATCGCAAACTATCAAGTAAAATGGAATAATCCATACTATCAAATGCGTTTTGAAAGTCGGCAAAAAGTAGGAGTCCATGTTGTTTGTTTTCTTCAAGATATTGCATAACTTCTATGATAAGTCAACCAGTCTCGCCAATGGATCTTTTTTGGTAAAACCATTTTGCTCAAAGTCAAGTCAATATGTTAAGCGGTACTCTTTCTTTAATTCTATTAGCTATTACTTTCGTTGATATTTTATAATCAATATTTAATAGACTGAGCGGTCTCCAATTGGAAAAAAATTCTGAATGTTTATCGGGTTTTGGTATAAGTGATATTATACTTTGCTTTTAAGTGGTCATTCAATTAACTTAACGCTTCTATACAGATATTCAAAGTATAATAATTAACAATGGCCATATCTTGGAGGCCTTCACAATTGAAAAACGAGTACGTCAATGATGTCCAATTTCTACTATTGTAATCATAATTTGTGTACAAATCCTTTTAACCTACAAAACAAAACAATACGCTGCCTTTAAAGGAATTAAAATCGGTGATGCAGATATAAAACATTCACTATTCGCTGATGTCGCAGAATATTTTAATGATGGCATAGAATCTTTTAAATCCTTGGTTAGTTTATTGAACTCATTTTCAACATGATCTGGTCTAAAGCTCAGCAAAAATAAATACATCAGTCTTAGAGTTGAAAACACAAGCAAAAACCGGTTATTTGGACATCAAAATAACTGAAAAAGACTACATAATTCAGACTACATAATGTATTCTTCTTCTATATAAAGTCATTTAACGGAGGATTTTGAGCTTGGATTGTCCATGCAGTTTGTCTCTGGACATATATGATTATATAACATTTTGATCAATAAAGACCTGAGGGTTGTTTCATCAATATAGTTTTTCGTACTTAAGTATAAGTTCTGTCATAGGAGTGTGAATCTTTTGCCGCACTTTGCTTCCAAAACCTAAAAACTATTTTGTTCCTCAACCCAAGGACTGCTTTGGGCTCTCCTTTGAAAAATATTAGGAACGAAATAGACGGTATAAACACAATGGCGACTTTTTGCATGCATTAAATGGCCCGACGGCTTATCAGGCGACAGCGCGTCTCAAAACGCCCTCTTATCTCATCTTGATATATTGGAGTCAGTGAAATAACCGGAAAACAGAAAAACCGGAAAACACTTTGATATTCATATGTATATACAATACAGTATGCGAGATGGGGGTTGCGACTGTGGTTCATACTATATTGTGTGAGAGGGGTGTATATCGTGTATGGGGGTGGTTGGAGTCGGTGGGAAGTTCGACGTGGGAGGGGCTATATAAATGTATCAATGCTTCTTTCAAATATTACTTTTTTACCGTAAAAACACTTTAATTTCCCCTATCATAAGCAGAAGTGTGTGCGACGGGGTGGGGGAGGCTGGGGATCATACTAAACTCTGTGTGAGGTGAGTATACCGTGTGTGAAGGGATAGGGAAGGGGACGGAGAAGTTGGAGGTGGAAGGTTGGGGCAAGAAAATGGCCTTAAATGCTACAGCTAGGAATCAGATACATTTTCCCTTTTCCTATCATTTATAAATTAGTGTGCGAGAGCGGGCTTGGGAGGCTTAGGCTCATACTATACTCTATGTGAGGAGGGTATGCTGTATGCCAGAGGTGGGGAAGGTTTTGGGAAAGCCTGTAGGGAGGGAGTGGTTATAAAAAGGGTTTAAATGCTACAGCTTATTACCGGGAAACACTTAATCTTTGCTGTCATATATAATATTTACCACGCGGGAGGTTTCGGAGGTCGGTTGGGGCTATAAAAAAGTGAGAGTATTTGCTAGCCCCTCCACCTCCCTCCGGTTTCCCTACCCCTTAACCAACCAACTCACAAATGGCATTCCATTCTCACCAACAGCATGAGCCTCAGCCACCCCAACCCCCTCGCAATTCTGTAGATGGTAATGGAAAATGAAAGTGTTTTCCGGTAATTAGCTGCAGCATTTGAGACCTAAAGCCCCTCCCTTTCCCTCCGGCTTTCCCATCCCCTTACCAATCACTCACAGACGGGATATACACCCCCACACATTATTCTAAGAGCTCAAGTCTCCACCAGCCCTGGAACACAATTCTGATATGACAGGAAAATGAATGGGTTTCCGGTAATTTACAATGTAACATTTCAGTGCATTGTCTAGCCCCTCCCCCTCTCTCCGGCCTCATAATTAAACGCCTACCCCACCCCCTCACACACGCCATACCCTCCTAATAGAGATTTGTGTGAAAGCACCAGCCTTAAACCGCGCACAAGGGTGTATATGTTTGGGAATATAAAAGTGTTTTCCATTAAATTGATGTAGCGTTTGAGAGCATTTTCTAGCCCCTCCCCCCTTTCCGGCTTGCCCATCCCCTTACCAATTACCCACACACACGACATATACCCCTTCCACACATTATAGTAGTAGCCCAGCAGCCCATGCATCCCCATCCCTCGCACACAATACTGTATATGGACAAATGAAAGTGTTTCCCGATAATCAACTGTAGTATTTGAGACCTTTTTATAGCCAGTCGAACCTACCTCCACCCCTCCAACTTCCCCACCCTCATCCACCCACCCCCACACAAGATATACACCACACACACTCAAAACAGTATGAACCCTAGCAACACCCATCCTCCTCGCACCCTTCATTGTCTATATACTTATGAAAATTAAAGTAATTAAAGTGTTTTCAAGATTTCGGTTTTTCTGTTTTCCGGTAATTCCACCATGACGTGCTATTTGTACTGGATTAATTTCTGCCAGTGAAACCGATATTGTCTTGACAACATTAACGTGCGGCAATGTCCTTCCCCCTATATTAAGGTATGTTTTTATGGGTATGCGATAAAAGTATATATAGATCTCTAAGGGAGTGTATATATATCCTTCACGATATTAACCATCACCTTAATGGTTGTTTGTAACCAACATAGAGGGAGAGTACTCTGTTTCACTAATCTTGTGGAGAACCGTTTGTCGATTTTTTCTGTAACGCTGGACTTTCTTTTCTCTTTTATCACCACTGTTACATTTTGTTGACCTACACATCAACACCTTCAGATTAAGACGTGTTCGTACAAAGGATTCTCTGAAGTATTAACTACATTCGTAATAGCATATCTTCGGACGTGTATATTTCTGATGGCTTCATCAGTGTTAAATATGTAGGCATATACGACACAATACAAGGGGGCGTAACAAGACTAATTATTTGTGATTTATGTATTAATCAGTTATCTTCCTTTTTACAAGCGTAGCAAATCTCTGATATAACAGAAATAACAGTAGTCTAATGCAACAGTCAATTGTAGTCATTCTAAAATGCCGTCCAGGCTTTTTTTTAATGATGGTTAGCCTGGACGTCATTCATAACAAAATTCGTAAACATGTTCAAAATGCCGATCAGAATTTGGTCGCACATTTATTAAGAATTTTCCAATTTAGTCTATTTAAACAAAAAAGAACACTGTTAAAAGTAATCCTTTTTACATCAATTGCACTATATATTATAAGATAATCACGTTCCGAATTGTTAAAACAACATACATTTTCAAACACCATCAAAATTCACCAAACACCATAGTTTTTGTTAACGAATCTAGCCGAGAATAACCAAATGCATTTTCTTTTCTCTGCTAAAGGTTACACATGACTTTTAGTTACTTTAGTACAGCTAAGTACGAGCTGTAGTGTCATTGACAGTAGTTTTGTTAAGGCAACTTATTGTAAACCTGTAAATTATTCAAAATAAATTAAGAATGAAGTGTTTACAAACATTTATTACTTTTGTTAGTATATTGGAATAAAGACATTTAGTTTTTGCAAAATGAATCAAATAGCAATATCATTAAGTTTGTGGAATGTTATCATGCAAAGTATGGGAAGAAATTTCATTTGCATGCATGGCATTTTTTTCAGTTCGTATCATTATTTTCTATTCTTGTAATTTACCCCTCATTTGCGCTCACTTAGATGTCTTTGAACTTATGTATGCTTAATATCCTTTGTTTGGTTTCTTTAAAGCATCCAGATTCTGACACACAACAAAAAAACTTTTTCAAGTACTACTTGTCACAAACTTGTGGTAAGAGCAACCTCAGGTACCAACTGGTGATTGTACGAGCTCTATCCTCCCTACCTTTTTCCTACCAGTAGGCGAGTAAGTTTGCTGGTGTTCCCCAGTGAACGACCATTTGTATGAATGTTGACAAAAACCTGCCATGACGGTTTGAAATTCTGCAATTATTTGGAGGTTTTTGATTGCCATCTTTTGACATAAAAACATTTCTACATTTCTTTCCCCTTTCCCACACGCACCTAGCCTCCCGTCTAAAAACGACCATACATTATAAATACTATATGTGTGCTTTTACTTTGTATGACAGAAATTAGAATACTTGGTAAAATTACCGGTTTGCCTTTATAAGCTTAGGCGCGTTCACGTCACAAACTGGGCATATGACTTTCTATAAGATGACATTTTAAATGTAAAGTCGGCGAAGATTGCACAAGTGTCCCATAACAACCCGAGGCATATTATATAAGAGCATGAAGGCCAATTCTCACACAGAGTCCTGGCTTTGTCATGTTTTAACCCCTTAAACACATAAGCGTTACTTCTGTTTACCAATATAGTTCTTTTAAAAAACACACAACAATTCTAACTCTAGTTGTTTTCCTATAAGCTTTAAACTTGACGATAAAACGCACTCTAGTCGGAAAAAAAGCAAACAACAATGTTCTGTAATTATGTTTTTCTATCAATTCCTTTAAAATAGTAATTTCCTGAAGATTCACTTTAGTTGAGTTTTGTATAGGTTTTCTGATGTGAGGTATAAGGTATTTCTTAATATAAATATCATCATGAAACATCTGTTCTTGCGAATATATATATATACACATAATAAATTGATAAGTCAGCAAAATCTCTGATTATTGTAAACTTGGATTGTCGTGTTGAAGTCGAATTTTGATTAATAGGTTACACAATAAAACATTTTGATTCACTTAGATAAAACATTTTGATTCACTTAGTGTAACAATGCTGTTGATATACATGTTTTTTTATTATTTAGTCTTATTTTAAATACATGTGTATAATAGTATGCATTGTCCACATTGGCCATAGAATAGTTTGTAAATAAATCTTGAATCCTGTATGTGCCGATAAATGTTTTTCAAATTCATTAAGTACAAAAGTGTGGTAACTGATAATGATAGTGATAGGTGAAGGTAATCCATACTAAAATACTACTTCAGATTGAAACCTTAAAGTATAGTTATGTGTAACCTTTTTTTCTTTTTGGCAGTAAGAAAGCTCCTGTCAACTGACATCAGGTATTTAAATTACTTTTTTGAAGAAATAGCTTGTGAATTTGCAAAATGGATATGGTTACTGATAAGAATTAAGGTATTTATTGGCAGTCTTAAGCCACAGAATACAAATGAAGAACATTTCATTTCATAGACAGTTTTTACATGTTTTTGAATTTTGTTATGAATGACGTCAAGGCTAACCATCATTAAAAAAAAAGGCTGGACGGCATTTTAGAATGACTACAGTCAATTGTAACCACGCCCCCCCCCCCAGTTCCGGGGGTATACTGGGGAAATGGGCCGTGTTTTTACATTTCAGGTGACCCCGCAGTGCCGGGTGAATGCAGTGGTTTTGTCTTCGCGCCTTAAAAGAGCAGGGAATGATTCTCACCTATGGTCCCAGGGGTGCAGGGGCATTTCGCGGGGATTTAACCAGTACTTCGTCCCTGCCCTGTTGGAATTTAACCCGCGCTTGGCTCGACCAAAAGTCTCCACTATTCCCTGTACCTGGGGGAGCCGTGGTTTCAACTGCCTGGTGCAATAATATAACAGGGGTGGACCCAGGAATTGACGTTAGAGGGGACATTACCCATAACACTTATGGGTGCAACCTATTGACATTCATTCATCTTCAAAAACGAAAGTATATGGCATAAACTATTTCTATGGGGGTTTAAAATTACTCCCTTTTTAAGAAATTTTAACATTTGGTAGTCGGAAACGGTTCATTTGGAGTGTATTTTATTACTTTTTTCTCCCATGTTGAAATATAAAGTAAGCTTGAAAGATTTAAGAGGAGGCGTGCAGGTTCCCCCCTCTTAATCCACTAGACTAAGTGTATTATATTGATATTTTTTGAAGATGACAGGGAGTACAGCGCTGTCAAAGCTATTCATTGAGTTACAATAACAATTTAAATAGCATTCCGGTAAATGTTACATCAGTGTATGAAAACATGGGGCTCATATTCCACATCTAAATTATACTGGTCTTAGGCAAAAATAAAACTTGCTGCCCAGGCCCTCAGGGGTTTCTCTCATGTTTTGTCAATAGCTTATATATAGGGTGAAGCAATCGGGAGTAACCCCTGTGCCCAGGCCTGGAAAGCAATTTATAAATGCAGAGGTCTTTTAAAATCATTTCTCATACTAAATACTTGAAATTATTTGATTCTATAGCAAAGCTTACAATGTATATTAGGTTGGAAAATAGCTCATTGAGCTTATGTTTCTTGTAATCATATACCCGCCTTTAAAATGAATTTTTGTACCTTCTAACTTATGATGAAGCTGAACCGAAATGTCCGATTTACTTAAAAAAGTCAAAATTCAATATTGTAAAGATATTCTTGAAGTGTATAAATATGTTAATGATTGTGTTGCATTAAGAAGAATGCCGCACACTTCCTTTATGTATTTGTCATCATATAAAATGTATTGAGTACTGATACATACTTTTATGTTTGTCTAATGAAAGGTATCCAAGATCCTGCTATCTAATGCTGAAAAGACAAAATGGCATTGGGCCTGAATAGATTTGGGGCATCTGTACAATTCATTGTACCTAGATCTATAGAGTTTTGGTTTTATTTGGTGAATATAGAGTTTTGGTTTTATTTCGTGATTCACCAAATAAAACCAAAACTCTACAGATCTAGATAAAACCATGAAGTGAAGAAGTTGGAAATGTTAATGATATTTTACTGTGCTTGAACATAGGTTGATTGATTGCTCATGTAAAAGACAATCAACATGTTTTTTTTTATGTATGAATTTACAATTTTATGTAAGAAAAATCATTATTAAAGTATGACGTGACTGTTTAATTTGTATTATACTTAAATGATAACATGGCACATTTTTAACAATATTTTGTCAATGAAAATATCCAAAAAATATTAGGTTGATTTATTTCAGGTGCTGTTAACTCTCTGTTTTGTTGCAAAAGGCGACCTTCTCAGTGAAACAGCGAACATTCATGGTGTATTCAAGTCATCATGCTATCAGCGAATAATAGGCCAGCTACAGAAATTATGAGGTATGGTAACATGAATATAAATTCTTATAATACACTTTCCTTATTTATGTCTTAAGGGCCTAGTCACCTTTCAATCTTGGAAAAGGATAATTATATTTATCTGTCAATGCAAAGCAGTCCTTGTTCATGATTGATTTAAGGAAATTGAACATTCTTAAACAAATGATGTAATAATCGATTGTCTAACTATGACAAATTCATACCAATTATATATGATAGCACTTTGCTGAACTGATGAGTTATACCGAGAGTTGTGGTAAGTAGAGAGGGCCACTATTATTATATACCTGTATAATCAATATTCGAAATTTGGCGACCAGTTCTAGCGCTGAGGGGATAAATGCTACATAACTATTATATAAATACAAATATTTATAAATTTTATATATATATATTTTTTTAACTACTTTACATGTAATCCATAATTTATAGCGGTCAAAACATAAAATTATAAGTATTTTTTCATTATCAGATTTCCCACACAGGACGAGACGGCAGCCATGAAGAATGGGTTTTAAGGCTGCATTAATGGCACACTGATGGCAATACAGGCCCCGTCTACCGCAAAGGATACTATGCGATCGATGTTGACAGGCCATTGAGGTGAACAAGACATACTAGTAAATTGTTTAATTTTAAATTGTCACAAAATATACTTACACAATTCGAATGTGAAGTCAAAGGAGCGAAGTTTCTTCTTCACTTCCCCAGGCTTTGCGTTCGTGTCTTCTCTTTTCGTACTTTCGCTTCTTCAGCCTTCCGCCTTTTGTTGGCAAGCACTTTACAATACAGGCGAACCTTGATGGCTCAAACTCGCTTGGCTCGAATTCCTCGTTGGCTCGAACTGGATGTAAAGGACCGTTTCCTTATATTGAAGATAAGCATTTTGGACAACCGGGTTCAACTGTAACTTAATATTGCTGACCATGATGTTGATGTTGCAATGCCCAGATATTGTCATATTAACAACAAGATGAGAGCACTTGCTTCACACCAAGTTTTCACGGGTATGATTCCCGGCTTGGTGCATATTGTCACCTGAATGCATAAACTCTCTAAATGCTTCTAAACTCATATTATCACCCTAGTGCAATAACTCAGTAACTGCCTACAGACATTGCACTAGGGTGATAGTATGAGTTTGTAGTCATCAAGCCAGACAAGTACCGGTAGATTTCCTCCCAGAACACAAGACCATACTCTTGCGGATTTGCATTTAAATATCTTCATATACTTTTTGTTGCTGCTTTAATATTTTGATCGGTATGGAATCAATCTCAGCGCAGTTTTGTGCTAAATAAATGTTAAGGGTCAATGTTTTGAAGCCATGATTTATACGTTCAACTTTCACGCATTATATTTTGCCATTTATTTATGATTGCAAACCCCCATAGAAAGGTCGATATGTGTTATGAAGAGAATAAGGGCTTAAAGAATAACGTAGTAAAAAATGTATTAGTATACAGATATTTCTTTGCTTAATTTAGGTTTTTCTTTCACTGCGAATATCTTGATTATAATTGACGTTTAATAATTTGTCTGTGTGTTCCTGAACTGTTTAAATATAACACAAACTGGCTAATGGTTTAGCCGAAACAAGAAAACACAACAAAGCTATTAGTAATATTTACGTGTCCTGTTAGGGCCATCGTGTGTAACCGTCACGCAAAGGAGCAAAGAAGTGAAAGGATAACGGCGAAAACACTAAGGTACAAAGTCAAAGGAGCGAAGGGACAAAGGTGAAAACAGAAACGCAAAGTTACATCCCCTCCTTCACATTCATACTTTGGTACTTGCGCATCTGCGGTAAGCAGATTCAATTGATATCATAAAACTTTCATTGCGGAACGCATGTCACATAATTACATTGCAGTCTTTGAGGTTTACACATTATCATGCCTGTTTTATAGTCTTTAATTATGTATTTTAGCTCAATGTTTCCTTACCAGTTCTTGTGTCCATTTTCAGAGGTCATGAGAAAGAATCCCTCTTGGAATAGAGGCGGTCATGTTTTTCATTAGCCCACTATCACCGGCTTAAAGCCATCAACAAGCACTTTATTTGGTAATAATGTTGTGTGTGTTTTCAGTCCATCAAGAAAGCAATCGTTGATCAATGCCCAGTCGATGGAATGGTACTAGACTAGAAGAGGGGACTGAAGAGGGCAGCCAAGCAACTTTTATCCGCAATCAAGCTCAACGGCTGCACGTCCAATTGGGTCAGGCTGTTTCGGTGCAGGTACATGATATATGAAGCTCAAGTTCATCACAGTGTTTTTGCAATAATTCATCATAGTTAGGCCACTGTTTTTTTATTGTTCGTTAAACAAATAAATTTCAGAAAATAAAATAAAATTAGAAATCCCAAACTTTTTTATCCCTCCGCTCACAATTTTACCTGTCGATTAAAATAAAACGTTGTGGCAAACTCTTTCAACATAAATTTTCATTGGATCTTTAGCCAGTTTTCTTTAAGTCTTCCAATGGTAAGCGCTGATATTTGTATCCAAAGTTTGATTGGACAACAACGCTCGAAGAAACATGGCGGACTGGTTACAGTTAAGCTATTTCTCGGACAGCAAAACAGTAAATTCATTGTTAAAATAAATGAAAATGATACTGCTATTAATACCAGCACTCCCTCTAATACACTCGTAAAGAATCTATACATGTAGATATCGAACGGCTGGAAATGCAAGTTCACATGAAGGGAGATCGTCATACCGAATCACATGCCGGGCTCCATGTTGATACAATTCGGGGTCAAATTCATTGTCATAGAGCTTCTGTGAAAAACAGAGGAAGAAAACGTGCCACCTACAAAGACTCTCAATTCATTTGATATAATGATGTCCCCGACAACGAAATTTGATTGGGTATCTCCTGAAGGGTATTATTCAGGCATTATTTACTCTGACTAAATGTTTTTATTTGTGCTGGTGCCACGAACTTATTATATTCCGTGTTTGTGCCATAACAAAAACTCTGCACATAATAAGTTCAAATAGTTTTTCCTTTCTCTTGCTGTGTATAAACCTAAGAAGAAAAGTGTGTCGTGCTTTGGGATTTTAACCCACAACCACCGGAGTACTAGCATGGCCAGCTAAAAACAGGATTCAGACTCATGGTTTGGTCTGAAATGGTGTTTGAAAGCCATTTTGGGACCAAATCAATTGAGCTAACTTGTGTTAAGATTGTAAACAGTATCTAGTCATTACAAGCAGTCATGTGATAATTCATATGAAACTTCATTGTTAAATTTAAAGTTTATGTTAAGTTTGTGAATAGTTTCTAGTCAGTATTACCAGTAGCCATGTGATTATTCAAATGAAACTGATGTGTTTAATATAAAACTTATGTTAAAATTGTGAACAGTACCTAGTCAGTATTTACTATGGTGTGATAATTTAGATAAAACTTAATAATAGTGATCTATATCGAACTGCTGGTAAGATTAAATGATTTGAACACCATTCAGGCGGTAATTGTTCAGTGGTTGAAAGATAACTAGTGTTTATATAGCACTGGTGGTAAGATTAAATCCTGTTTGGTGTTTGAAGTATTAAATTTTTTATAAGTATCTTATTAACAAATGTTTTATTTCCTGCCAAAAAATGAAACAAGATTTTTATATTTTATTTTATTTCATCCTCCGAACATATTCAATTATGGCAGTTCGTTAAACAAAAAATGAAAAATAAAATGCCTTAAATGTATAAAAATGTTTCCAAATAACAAGAATACTTAATGTCAGAGAGAAATGTAATAAGGTAAAGCATGGTAAAAATGAAAAGTTTTCTCTTAACTTTTAGAGTCTTGGACTTGCCACCCAATATACCTTCAACGAAAAGTTTAGATTCAGCCCTTAACTCCACCGGAACATATTAGGCCAACATTCAACAACATAAGGGGGGTACAAATCGCCAGTGGCAGTGATTTTACTACTACACTTCCTTGTTCAACATTGGCTTATCTCCCCGTGCTGGACATTCGAGGAACGGTGCGTTTGAGGTCAAGCTTCCCGAACCAGCTATGGTGTTGATGGTACTTTGGCCACTCTTCATTGATGTCATTCTATCCTATATTAAATGAAGAACTGTTTCCTAGCAATATTAAACTACAGAGACAATCCAATTAGTCACACTATATTAACGGGTCTTTATATAAACTAATGATTCACTAGTCATCGAAATTAGTTTTTTTGTATGAACAATTTATAAGCTACTGCTTGGCATTACATTTGGCATTAACGTATAAAAACCAGAATTTGAGCAAGCCCTGAAAGCATTTTACCAGTACAGAGCTTGTGGTCTATGTATAATTGTATTTTATCCTTTTCAAGGTGGCATTTATTACTCAATATTAAGACGGTTGTTGCGTTTCTTCTACAGATCCTCCACTGCAAGGTCAGAGACGTCGAAGATTTACTCCTGCTCGTGACGGAGCTGACCATCAGGGGGATCAAGCCGAAATCAAATGCAATCATGTCTTCCAAGTGCCTGGGATTCGTATTCATCTTTCCACATCCGGACCTCTGAAGAAAGTGTCTGTTATATTCGGCCACCGTGTGTTTAGAACGAGTAATGAGGATGAGGAAGACGATTGACATTCCGGTGAGGATTCTTGTTGTGATGTTGATAATTATAATGATGCTAAGAGGATGATACTGTAATTAAGGGTTATCTTATTATTATTATTTAAATTATTATTATTTGAATTATTTTTATTATCATTTTTATTATTTTTATTTTTATTATTATAATTATTATTACTATAATAATAATAATAATAATAATAATAATTATTATTATTATTATTATTATTATTATTATTATTATTATTATTATTATTATTATTATTATTATTATTTAAATTATTATTATTTGAATTAATTATTTTTTTATTATAATTATTATTATTATTATTATTCCCCCTTCAAAGAAGAGGGGTATATTGCTTTGCACATGTCGGTCGGTCGGTAGGTCTGTCGGTCGGTCGGTCCGTCGGTTGACCAAAGATTGTCCGAGTGATAACTCAACAATCACTTGAAGATAGGGCCTGACCAGTAGATGACCCCTGGGCAATCGGGTCAAATGTCAAGGTCACACTGACCTTAAATGGTAAAATGATTTTAAAGCTTGTCCGAGTGATTAATCAACAATGCCTAGACCTATGGCCATCAAACTTGACATGGGGGCTGGGCCTGACCAGTAGTTGACCCTATTGATTTAATGGGTCATCGGATCAAAGGTCAAGATCACAGTGACCTTGAATGATAAAAGGTTGTCCGATTGGTAATTTGACAATGCCTGCACTGATGTCCCTCAATCTTGACTTGGAGGTTCGGTCTGACAGTAGATGACACCCTATTGATTTTGGGGGTCATCAGGTCAAAGGTCAAGGTCACAGTGACCTTGAAGCCAACTCCATAATTCCTGGGCTTAGGGTCATCAAACTTGAAATGAAGGTTGGGCCTGTCCAGTAGATGACCCATGTTGATTTTGGGTTTCATCGGGTCAAAAGTCAAGGACATAATGACCTTTAACACGAAAAAGTTAACAAAGCTTCTCCCAGTAATAACTCAACAAAGCCTGGACCTATGATCATCAAACTTGACATGAAGAATGCTAAAATGTTGTTTGAGTGATAACTCTACAGTGCCTGCACCCATGGCCCTCAAATTTGATGTTGGGCCTGACCTGTAGATGACCCGTTTTAATTTAAGGGGTCATCACATCAAAGGTCAAGGTAACAGTGACCTTTAACGCAGAAGGTTGTCTGTGTGATAACTTCACACTGCCTGCACCCATGGCCCTTAGACTTGACTTGGAGGTCCATGCAAATTTCATTCAATTGTCCAAATAATCCTGACAACATGGCGCTCAGTTGGGGGGGGGTTATTTATGATTATTTTTATTATTATTATTATTATTATTATTATTATTATTATTATTATTATTATTATTATTATTATTATTATGCCCCCCTTCGAAGAAGAGGGGTATACTGCTTTGCACAGGCATGTCGGTATGTCGGTCGGTCGGTCCGTCGGTCGGTCCGTCGGTCGGTCCGTCGGTAGACAAAAGCTTGTCCGAGTGATAACTCAACAATTCCTAGACGTATGGTCATCAAACTTGACATGAAGGTTGGGCCTGACCAGTAGATGACCCCTATTGATTTTAGGGCTCATCGGGTCAAAGGTCAAGGTCACAGTGACCTTTAATGGTAAAATAATTTTAAAGCTTGTCCGAGTGATAACTCAACAATGCCTAGACCTATGGTCATCAATCTTGATATGGAAGTTGGGCATGACCATAAGATGACCCCTATTGTTTTTGGGGGTCATCGGGCCAAAGGTCAAGGTCACAGTGACCTTGAATGGTAAAAGGATGTCCGAGTGATAACTCGACAATGCCTGCACCCTTGGCCCTCATTCTTGACTTGGAGGTTGGGCCTGACCAGTAGCTGAACCCTATTGTTTTTGGGGGTCATTGGGCCAAAGGTCAAGGTCACAGTCACCTTGAATGGTTAAAGGTTTTCTGTGTGATAACTTGACAATGCCTGCACCCATGGCCCTCAAACTTGACTTGGAATTGGGCCTGACCAGTACATGACCCCTTTTGTTTTTGGGGGTCATCTGGCCAAAGGTCAAGGTCACAGTCACCTTGAATGGTAAAAGGTTGTCCGATTGATAACTCGACAATGCTTGCACCCATGGCCCTCAAACTTGACTTGGAGAATTGGCCTGACCAGGAGATGACCCCTATGGTTTAAGGGGGGTCATCAGGCCAAAGGTCAAGGTCACAGTGACCTGGAATGGTTAAAGGTTGTCCGAGTGATAACTCAACAATGCCTGCACCCATGGTCCTCAAACTTGACTTGGATGTTGGGCCTGGCCAGAAGATGACCCCTATGGTTTTGGGGGGTCATCTGGCCAAAGGTCAAGGTCACAGTGACCTGGAATGGTTAAAGGTTTTCCGAGTGATAACTCAACAATGCCTGCACCCATGGCCCTCAAACTTGACATGGAGGTTGGGCCTGACCAGTAGATGACCCCTATTGATTTTAGGGGTCAAAGGTCAAGGTCACA
The DNA here is from genome assembly GCF_026914265.1 of Mya arenaria. Taxonomy (NCBI): domain Eukaryota; kingdom Metazoa; phylum Mollusca; class Bivalvia; order Myida; family Myidae; genus Mya; species Mya arenaria. The sequence goes on along the minus strand of NC_069131.1, from coordinate 22,252,925 downwards.
GTGACCTTGAAACCAAACTCGTCAATTCCGTCAATTCCTGGACCTATGGTCATCAAACTTGACATGAAGGTTGGGCCTGCCCAGTAGATGACCCCTATCGACTTTGGGGGTCATCAGGCCAAGGTCAATGTCACAGTAACCTTTAACGCAAAAAAGTTTACAAATCTTCTCCCACTGATATCTCAACAATGCCTAAACCTATGATCATTAAACTTGACATGGATGTTAAGCCTGACCAGTAGATCACCCTTATTGATTTTAGGATTCATAGAGCCAAAGGTCAAGGTCACAGTGATCTTGAATGGTTAAAGGTTGTCCGAGTGATAACTCAACAATGCCTAAACCCATGGCCTTCAAACTTGACTTGGAGTTGCATCTGACTTGTAGATGACCCCTTATGATTTAAGGGGTCATTGGGTCAAAGGTCAAGGTCACAGTGACCTTGAACGAAAAAGACTTGTCTGTGTGATAACTTGACAATGCCTGCACCCATGGCCCACAAACTTGACATTTAGGTTTCTAGTGACCAGCTGATGACTGGATTTTGAGTTCATAGAGTAAAAGGTCATGGTCATAACACACTCTATCCTCACACTTTAATGGTCATAATCTTAAAATTGCCTTAACGGCAACAAATCAGCTGTCATTTCGGTCCATGCATATTTCATTCAATTGTCCATATAATCCTGACAACATGGCGCTCAGGGGGGGCATAATGTTTGACAAACATCTCTTGTTATTATTAGCTCGACTATTTGATGAATAAGGAGGGCTATACTACTCGCCCGAGTGTCGGTGTCAGTGTCTGGTTAAAGTTTTAGGGCAAGTTGGGATTTTCACTTATAACTCCAATACCCTTCATTCAATTCACATAATACTTCACACAGTTGATCCGGGCCATCACACAGTGAGGTTAGATAACTCCACAGTGTTCGTAAAACAGATTCTGACCCCTGACTGACTAAAGGGAAAACAGGTGCCCGTATAGTTGTTTATTTCCTGTTTTGATGAAACCGAAAGTAGACTGCATATCCTCCTGGTTAGCGTACGGACCTATAGGTCCATGGTTAGCGCTTCATTTAAAGCCTGGGAAAATATCTGGTGGTTTTATTTTTTCAAGAAAATGCAGAAAAAAACAAACCATGTCATGTAAAAAAATACGTCTTGGCAGTCAAAATAGGTACATTTTCCCGACGTTAAAAAACGACTAAAATAGTCCAAGATATGCTCTAGAATGCACCACATACGTTCCCCATTTAAAAAAAAATCAGGGGGGGGGGGCAAGCTCCCGGACCCCCCTAGTGTGAGTTGACATTATGAGTGTCCCTTAATCGACCCAAGAAATTATCACATGTATGCTAAAGAACTAAGGTTAAATTTATAGGGCAGGTTTGGATATTTATTAATAACTTCTAAACACTTCATTCATTAATTAGTAATTTACGGTTGTTCAGGGCCATCACACAATTAGGTTAGATAGCTCCATATTATCCTTAAAACATGTTATGACCCCTGACTGACTTGGGAACTTAGGTAAAAGTTTTTCGGCAGGCTAAAGTTTTAGGGCAAGTTGGAATTTTAATTAAAAAAACCCTTCTATACCCTTCATTCAATTGTTTTAATACTATACACACTTAATGACGACCTTCTTACAGTAAGGTAATATAACTCCATTATAACCCTAAGTACAAATTATGGCCCTTGATTGATTTTTTTTTCTTGATTTTTTTTTAATTTTCTTTCATTTCTTTAACAAGCAATTTTTTTGTTCTTCACCAGGTTTTCGAAAAGGGAAATTTAGTTATAAGAGTAACTTGCGTCATAATTCGGGCGGGCTGGTAGGAGGGCACCTGATGTATTGAATAATTTTAGCTAGGTTTGACATATAGAGACCAAAGTTGGTATATAGTCAGAGTTTATGGAACTCTTTTATGGGATTGAGTTTGAGGCCCCTAGGAGCAAGGTTAAGGATAAATTTACTATTGATTGAATAATGGTTGGTATTGAATAACTTAAGTAAGGGTCAAATTATTGCATCCAATCTCGGTATATATGCAGTTTTTGGAGATCTTTCATGAGATTGTATTTTTGGCAATAAGAGTTATGTTCAAGGTCAAGGTCACTGTTGCTTTAAATAGTAAAATGGTTATTACTGAATAACTATAGTAAGGGTTGATAGTGTGACTAAACTTGGTATATAATGTGATGTCCAATACTGCACTCCAAATAATTTTTTATTCCAACCTGACCTGTTAAGTGTATTTATTTTACCTGTTCAGGAAAAAGGGAGAGTGCAGCCAATGCCCGTATGCCACAGAAGGTTATCTGGATGAGAAAAATGAGGGTTCTCCGCCGACTCTTGACGCGCTTAAGGGAGGCGAAGAAAATCGACAAGCATCTGTATGTACCTACCCACTTAGGATTATTTCAGGAAAAAAGTATAGGGTTGTCCTAGCCTAGAAGTCTGATAAGTGTGAAAAATAGTGACTATATTCATATGGTACTTGGTACTCATGTTTCTAGAGGCATAAAACTCTAGCTTGAATAGTTGATCAGTCTCTTTTTGTAAAACTATGCTGAAAAACAAACAGCAGACAAGTTTTGGTGTCTGCTTGGGATGCACTTGGGTTATTACTTCCATTGTAAATGTATACATGTAGGAACATTGCAACTTTTAAAGGGTTTTGTTCTCTGGTCAGTAAAACACCTGCTTGGGATGCACTTCCATTTGTAAATATATATGTATATTGAAACATTGAAAGGGTGTAGTTTCTGAAAGGGCAACCAGTTAAGTGATCAAATATAATATGTTGTTGTGAAAGCAATTACTTTGACTCACTTGTATATCAAACATCAGACTTTAAGTATAATGTCGTTGGGAAAATACGGCTTTTGGAAGCATGTTTGCTTCTTAAGATAAGAAAGGGGATAAGTCTTTCAACTATTTATTTCCCGAAACTGTTCAAGGATGTCTGAGGTCTACACAGGCTGAAATAAGTGCATAAAAAGTTTGGGATAATTCAGAAAGAGTTTATTTTTGTAATAATAAACACAATGTCTCCAAAATCTGTATTTATCTCCCTTTCCCTATAAACCTGTAACCTGTATCGAGCTAGAATAATTAAAAGGGAGTATATTTTTGCAGTTATAAAGGCATTAATGTCTGTATTTATCTCCCTTTCCCTATAAATATGCAATTTAAAGGGAAGAGAGCAATGAATATTGTGTGAAGTCATACAATGGAACCAGTCATCAAAAATGAGATTTTCTTATTCAAACCTGAATATAACGTGTACATATATTCTAATTCATATTATTGTAAGATTTTCCTGAACAAGCCCTAAACATTGGTATATGTCATATATATAATCTTTTTCAAGCCCAGGGTTGATTCAGCTTGCAGACTTGTGTTGATTGTGATTAATTTAAGTTAAAATGATTGAAGGATATGAACAAAAATCCATTTTGTGTTACAGATATGTTAGCTGAATATAATTTAACTCTATCATTGATGTATGTGAAGCTGTTTCATTGCATGAAACTCAAGATTTCGATTTTTGCAGGAACCATGAGCTGTACCTGAAGTCCAAGGGTAACGGCTTCAAGATCAAGTGTGTACTCATGGAGCACATTCACAAGAGGAAAGCTGAAAAAGCCCGCTCCAAGCAGCTCAGGTACTTTACTGTGCTCCTTGTAAAGATTCTCTGTTTTTGGTCAATAGTAAAATGGTTTCGATATTTTGACCAGCAGCTTCTGGGCTACTTTAAATACTTGAAGAAATTTGCCTACAAACAAGCGGCAGCATTTTTTTAGTTTCTTATCTTTAAGATATTAATTAATTTCAATAAAAAGTTTAAAGAATTCAGTGATAGCTAATCACTTTCAGCGATAGATACATTGTGTTTCGTTATCATTTCACCAATCTTTTAACTTCAGTGACCTCGCTGACGCCAGGAGAACCAAGGTCAAGGATGCCCACAAACGCCGCGAAGAGAGGATTGCACAGAAACGAGCAGACCTCATCAAGTCATATGCTGATGATGACTCCAAAAAATAAACTATTGTTCTGTATTTGTGCGTTATAAAATGGGATCCGAAAGAGAGTTAATGTTGTGCTGCTTATAGATACAAGCGTAAAAAGCATCTTTGTGGATAGTCTTTACTGAACTTTACAAAATTTAAAAGGCTACTGTAAGCAAATATTTCAATATTGATTAGCTAGGCGTAATGTACATTTAGATACTCTTGTCATACTAAGTTAATTTGGCGAATGATGATTATGAAGTCAGAGAACAATTATTATTGAATATATATTAAACCATTTTAGCAAGATTCCTTTCATGCACAGATGCTTTTGTTCCGCTAGTAAAGAACTCCCATCCAATATAGCTGTTGACATGACAGATAGAAATGTTCCCCCCATCTTCTAAATGGATTGGTTACATAGAAGAGCTCTCTGTGATCTGTCTTGTCAGTCCGTCTTTTGCTGCCGTCTTATGTGTCAAATCCATAAACTGCGGTCACACATAGATTATTTTCGTCTGTGTAGCTACTGATGCTGCTGTGCTTCAACAAGGTCACATAACAAATTGCAAAAAAGGTTTACCTTAAAAGGGCCCAATATTACAGGTTGATGTCTTATTGTGTGCGACTCATTTGACTTGTGATCAAAACAGAAACATAAAACATTAATAGCAGATCATTTGTGTAAAGATAAAATAAATAGTAACGCTGATTTGGCTCTTTTGAAGTTTTTGTGGTACCGTCACTATTAATTAAAGAAAGAATACATCTTTGATAGCTTTAATTTATAATTATTTACCAAATGCATGGAATTTAAGAGCATTTACATCCCCTGGTATAATGGAAGGATAAATACATCGATACAGCTAGTGAAATGACCCCTGTAAGGATCATAAACGTTCATCGGTAGCATTCCTTTGAGGTCGCAGTTCACATTTAAGGACCGCTCTTAGCAACACATGGAGAGAATGATGAAGTCTGCTATATCTTACACTACACATGCACATGTGTTGATGAAGCTCACATCTAGCAGAAACCCCTCGTGCATTAGGGTATCCATGGTTTAGGGTCGATATTACAGCCATCATATATTGTTCATCGCTTCAACCAAGGCCAAGTATCTCATACACAGTTTATCGTACACATCATTTAGTATACCTAAGGAAGGGGGTGTGATTGATGTTATTTTGTACACTGTATTTTGGAGACTGTTTTTGTACACTGTATTTTGTGCACTGCATTTCGTACTCTGTATTTCGTACACTGTATATCGTACATTGCATTTCGAACAAAGTTTTCTATTTGTGCACGGGACAACGATAGTGAAGTACTTTGTACGCTTCATTTCGTACACTGCATTTCGAACACAGTATTTTTAAATTATGCTCGGGTCTTGATTGATTTATTATTGGACCGCAATGTCACATTCATAGCGATCAACTAGCTTTGTTTCAACGAAAAACAATAACAAGTAAGTCGATTCTAGTTCATGTATTACAAATTAAATGAACCTATTCCTATGTTTGCTGTCACACCCTTGGAATAAAGCGGTCAAACTTTTAACCTATATTACAGATCAGACAATCTATTTAAATAATTGTAGTAGTAGGTGAAACGATGATCGAGTATTCGATACAAAAAATCGGAATTGTCCGACCAATAACTATATAAGCATTAATTTTGTCTAATCATCACCAAATTTGGTCAGAATGTGTATGGGTACAAACTCTTGGACAACCCCGATAACCAGTCATATCTAGAGTAAGCGCCATTAGATCATAGAAATTACTTAAATCTGTCTTGTCCGATCAATAGTTTCAGAAGCCATTTTCCATTCATCACAAATTTAGAAAATGTTTTTGTTTATGGGCAGAATATCCCCGTTAGATTCGAAAACCAGTCATGTCGTCTTAGTCATTCCAGAGTTACGACCCTCGAATTGCAGTGTGCACTCTGTACATTTGGTTTGCGTACAACTAATAAAAAAACAAACTCGGCGCTCTAAGAAAGGACTAGCGTATTTTGTAACAGTTAGCTTTCTGGCTTTTAATTGTGTTGTTTGGAAGTCGGTGGTCCAATTAAATACATGTAACTCGCAAAAAAAGAAATCATTTCTTCATAACATATTGTTTCTATGAATTGTATCTCGCCAGTCAAAAAAAAGAATACTTTCAACGCTGAAATAGCTAATTAATTCTCACGAATGATGGCATATAAATTATAGTCATAGAACTATCCGTTTGTGCGACAGCGAGTCCGCCCGTCTGCTGTAACCTGCTGTAACATTGTCTCAGCAATAACTTTGTTTTTATAAATGAGATCAGTGTTTTGCAATGTGGACTTTATCGCAAAATTTATTTTCTTAGTGCACCAGTCAATTGTAACAACGGTCCCCCAGGTCCGGGGGCATACCGCAGTGCCGGGTGAATGCGGTGGTTTTGTCTTCGTTCCAAAAATAGATGGGATCGGCCTTACCTAGGGTCCCTGGTGTGCGGAGGCTTTTGGCCGGGATTTTACCAGATATTCGAGCCCAGGAATTTAAGGATTATACCCAGGCTTTGCTGGATCGAAAGTCAAAGTCCCCGCTTTGCCTCGGACCTGGGGGTGGGGAAACTGTTACACAGTGTCGTTGAAGTGTCGTGTATGGCAATTGTCGTCTCAACTTTTCACACAATCGATTGTTTAGCAATAGGTAGTATCTCAGCTATAACGTTTACTATCTACACATGTTATATAGTATTAGGCCAAGGCAAACTGAGTCAATGTTCAGCGTCATCGGAAAAGTAGATTTTCAGCATTAAAGCTGCACTCTCACAGAATGACCTATTGTTTTTGTCTAACTCTTACGTCATAGTACGCTTCATGCATACTTTTGTTGTTTTTCATTAGTTTGTGTTTCTTAAGCATTTGATTGATTCTTGCAAGAAATGCGAGCATCGATATTTCATATCTTTATTGCAGATAATGTTAACATATTAAACATATTCTCATAATGAATTGTATAATATACAACACTCTATATTAATTTCATGAAATGCAAAACTGGTCTCAACATATTTTACAATTATAGTTCATTGAATGTATCTTAAAATACAAACTTAACATACATCTTAAAGAGCGATAACTTCTATTACTCTTTATGGCAACTGTAAATAGTGTGTACACAAAACTTTAATGTAATACATGCATATGTAAGATTATCAACAGAACATAAATAAAACAGAATTGTCTTCCAGTTCAAATATTCAACCTAATTAATACATTGAAATGGGTTAAAATGGCCCTTGATCATTGACTAGAAATAATACATCCTCACAAATACATGGCGATCTCAGAGTACATGTAATGAAAGAGCATACAGCATCACCTGGTGTGTACAGCATTTGAGCACAAATTATGGCATATTGAAATTAAAATATCAATCGATTAGGTTCTAAACAAAATACATCTATGTAAAACAGACTATAATATGTCAATAGTTATTGTGTTATTTTTTCCAAACACATGCATGACCTCTTTAGATTTGGGATATATTTAACATTGTAACCAGTTTTGTAAATTCTGAGAAAAATACAGTCCACAAACATGTTTTAAGCGACATAGTAAATTGTTTTCTAATTAAAGTGAAACTCCAGTGTTACATACACATGTCCAACAAACATAAAATTTGAGTGTTAAACCTTTAAATACTTATTAAATAATGCATTTGTGGAAAATATTAATTACTGATAATGTGATTGTAACCGTGTATTAAATAGCTGAAAACGCACAAATATTAAATGATTGGTGAGTGCTAAATGATTTACAGTGATCAACTATCATCTCAAATGGTAGAAATACCGTGTTTTCTGCACCTTTCTTTCAAATTAAACACAGCATCCTTCATAAGAACCATTGTTGTCGATATTTATCAATACTTTTGGGTAAATTAAAACTATTGCATTAATTGTGGTACATCTTGTTCGGGAGTAAGAGTGCATCTTTAAAAGCTCTATATACAAATACAGCGAGTTTATTTAACTATATTAACATATCTTGGCATAAATGTTCAGTGGTTTTTAACATGTGTCTTTGTACAATTTCTGAATACATGTTATATTAAAAAAAATGAACTAAAACATTTTACAAGATTGAAACGTACTATTAGCAATATCTATAGTATACGAGGGTGATCGGGAAGTTCGTAGACTATTGCTCGAAAAATAAAATAAATTACTATATACTTGGAAAGAATATATAATTTAAAGGTTAATGTATATTGTGTCCACGATGTATAAATATAAGGTTAATACATAGAAAAATAAAAAAGTTACAGTAAATAACAATAACACTGTACGGCGTACCCGGAGCACGCCAGAGTACAACAAGCGACGTCATGATAACGTCAAAGATTCAGTCACATTTTTTTCAACGTAATCAACGCGGATTTGAATGCATTTTCTATGTCTCTGTAACCATATAGTGTAGGTATAGCTGAACCATTCACTGTCGTATGACGAAACAACATTTTGCGTATACATACGAAGCTCACTGGCGTCATCAAACCGCACGCCTCGTAGCGCTGCCATAGTTTCCGGGAAAACTCTGAAATCCATGGGGGCTGTAGGGTGGATGCTGAAGAATTTCTAAACCAAGCAAGTTGATTTCAAGGAGGGTTGAGTCAGCTCTGTGTCCTTGAGTGTTAGAATATTATGCGCTCGGGGTCGAGATTGGGGGGTTTCTTCTTCAATGAATGCATCAAGTCACGCCTGAGAATCTGAAGTTATAAAATTAAGTCAAACTTTGAATCCTGACAGTAACGCCAAAACAGTGCATTTGAATAAAAAAAAATATTATTAGATTCTAATATTTTTAAACTTCTTAGTATTTTAATAGTTAAAATAATGTTTAAAATGTTAATAATCTGCTTACCTTCAAATAATAACTAGCGGTCCCTGTCTGGCCATCGGGAATCTGGTGCAATAGGAGCATGGGGAGGGGTCCCCGGGGTTTTCCATATACATGACTGGGCTTTCGTCTTCGGGTCGAAGTGCCATAACCAAATTTCGTCGGTTTGTAACTATGCGGTCGAGAAATTCTTCGCCTTCATGCTCATACGGGCGGACGAACTCTTGCGAACAGTAAACCCTTGTTGCCCGCTCGTGATCTTGAAGGAGTCTCAGCGCCCAGCGCGCGCACACTTTAAACATGCCTAATTCTGTGTTCAAAATTTCATGCACTGTAGAAGTGGAAATATCTAGTTCAGAAGCTAACTCTTCTCCAAGTGTGTCGCCTGTCACTGTACACCATATCTTTCAGTTTATATCTAGTTCAGAAGCTAACTCTTCTCCAAGTGTGTCGCCTGTCACTGTACACCATATCTTTCAGTTAATCTGAAATCGAATATTTCCGCTTAGACGGCCGGCCACATCGTTGATCGTCTTCTATAGAGCACCTTCCTTACCGAAACCGTCGGTGCCACTTAAAGACAAGCGCCCTACTGCATTTATTGGTCGTATTAGGAATGTAACATCTTCAATCTTTCACTTTGTTTCTTGTCTAAACCCACGCAAAATTTAATGGCTGCTCTTAACACGACGTCGCCCGTTGACGTCATGGTTTTGAAAATATGGTAAGTGACAACGCCGTTAAAATAAGCATTTCTTTCAAAAGGAAACAATAACAAACGTCACAATTTCAGGAACTGACATCATAAACGTTGGACAGCAGACGATTTCGCGCAGTCGTACGTAAAAGAAAACGCATTCAAATGCGGTAGTAATAAATTTAATAAATGTTTAAAAGTGCAAAACTTTTACGTGCTCCGGGTGCGCGTTTCTATGGACACTGATAATTCAGCAAAAAATACAAAATGTTTTTGTATCTCAACTGCACGGTTATAAAAAATAATAATAAAGTTATACGAACAGGCTACGAACTTCCCTATCACCCCTCGTACAATCTAACATTTTAAATAACTCTCCTACTTTTCCAATTTCAACACGTTTCAAATAAAACTGAGAGTCAACTTATGTAGTAACAAACTTGTGTTCATTTGAATAACTTAGCTAATATACGCGAATCCCTCCGAGCGATATATTTGAGATATATTTGTAATTTGTCCGTCGCTCTGTAATGCTTCTTGAATGTGCGGTATCATCTTCGAAAGGTTATTGCTGACAAGCACCCATGATTTCTCGAGCTGGGTCGGGACGATGATCAAATGATGGAGGCTGAGGTTCTGTAGTGTTACCACAGTGAGGTCCGTACAGGAGAAGGAAAGGTCCTGGTTGCCGTCCTCAGGATATAATAATTTGCCCAATCGTAGTTGCTGTAGTTTATCGCACTGCTGAATATTAAGGTTCTCATTTAAAGTAGCGTTGTATAGACGGAGCTCTCGAAGTTTGTTTGTGAAGTGGCCCTTTTGTGTGAATATCACTTCCGTGGGCGGTATATTCTCTCGCATGTATTTCTTGATGGAGACCCAGAACTCCTTCCGCGGGACCGTGAGAAAAGTCTCATGCTGGTGGCGGTGGTTAGTCAGTGATAGCATAGTGAGTGCCGTAAAGGACGACAAGTCCAGGTGAAAGTTGTCAGAAAATGTTAATGTGTTTAACTGTAGTTTTTGTAGTTTATCACATTGCTGTATATTAAGTGTTTCATTTAAAGTAACGTTGTCAAGGCTGAGCACTCGTAGTCTGTTTGTAAACTGTCTCCCTTCTGCGAATGTCACCTCCATAAGCGGTATGTTCTCTCGCATGTTAGCATAGATTGAGACCCAGAACTGCTCCAGCTGGGTCGGGTCTATGGTCACCTGCCTTAGTTTGATGTGTTGAAGTACTACATTAGAAAGGTGCGTGAATGAGGACAGGTCCAGGCGGAAGTCGTCAGAAAATGTTAACGTGTCCAGCCATAGTTGTTGTAGTTTATCACACTGCTGTATATTAAGTGTTTCATTTAAAGTAACGTTGTCAAGACAGAGCTCCTTTAATGTGTTTGTAAACTGTCTCCCTTCTGCGAATGTCACCTCCATAAGCGGTATGTTCCCTCGCATGTTAGCATAGATTGAGACCCAGAACTGCTCCAGCTGGGTCGGGTCTATGGTCACCTGCCTTGGTTTGAGGTGTTGAAGTACTACATTAGAAAGGTGCGTGAATGAGGACAGGTCCAGGCGGAAGTCGTCAGAAAATGTTAACGTGTCCAGCCATAGTTCTTGTAGTTTATCACACTGCTGTATATTAAGTGTTTCATTTAAAGTAACGTTGTCAAGACTGAGCTTCTTTAATGTGTTTGAAAACTGTCTCCCGTGTGCGAATGTCACCTCCATAGGCGGTATGTTCTCTCGTATGTTATCCTTGATAATGACACAGAACTTCTCCAGCTGGGTCGGGGCGATGGTCACATGCCTGAGGCGGAGGTTTTGAAGAACTACCTCAGAAAGGTGCGTGAATGAGGACAGGTCCAGGTGGAAGTCGTCAGAAAATGTTAACGTGTCCAGCCATAGTTTTTGTAGTTGATCACACTGCTGTATATTAAGTGTTTCATTTAAAGTAACGTTGTCAAGACAGAGCTCCTTTAATGTGTTTGTAAACTGTCTCCCGTGTGCGAATGTTACCTCCATAGGCGGTATGTTCTCTCGTATGTTATCCTTGATTGAGACCCAGAACTTCTCCAGCTGTGTCGGGGCGATGGTCACATGCCTGAGGCGGAGGTTTTGAAGAACTATCTTAGAAATGTGCGTGAATGAGGACAGGTCCAGGCGGAAGTAGTCAGAAAATGTTAACGTGTCCAGCCATAGTTCTTGTAGTTTATCACACTGCTGTATATTAAGTGTTTCATTTAAAGTAACGTTGACAAGACAGAGCTTCTTTAATGTGTTTGTAAACTGTCTCCCGTGTGCGAATGTCACCTCCATAGGCGGTATGTTCTCTCGTATGTTATCCTTGATAAAGACACAGAACTTCTCCAGCTTGGTCGGGGCGATGGTCACATGCCTGAGGCGGAGGTTTTGAAGAACTACCTCAGAAAGGTGCGTGAATGAGGACAGGTCCAGGTGGAAGTCGTCAGAAAATGTTAACGTGTCCAGCCATAGTTTTTGTAGTTGATCACACTGCTGTATATTAAGTGTTTCATTTAAAGTAACGTTGTCAAGACTGAGCTCCTTTAATGTGTTTGTAAACTGTCTCCCGTGTGCGAATGTCACCTCCATAGGCGGTATGTTCTCTCGTATGTTATCCGTGATAGAGACCCAGAACGTCTCCAGCTGGGTCGGGGCGATGGTCACATGCCTGAGGCGGAGGTTTTGAAGAACTACCTTAGAAAGGTGCGTGAATGAGGACAGGTCCAGGCGGAAGTCGTCAGAAAATGTTAACGTGTCCAGCCATAGTTCTTGTAGTTGATCACACTGCTGTATATTAAGTGTTTCATTTAAAGTAACGTTGTCAAGACTGAGCTTCTTTAATGTGTTTGTAAACTGTCTCCCGTGTGCGAATGTCACCTCCATAGGCGGTATGTTCTCTCGTATGTTATCCTTGATAGAGACCCAGAACTTCTCTAGCTGGGTCGGGGCGATGGTCACATGCCTGAGGCGGAGGTTTTGAAGAACTACCTTAGAAAGGTGCGTGAATGAGAACAGGTCCAGATGGAAGTCGTCAGAAAATGTTATTGTGTCCAAATGCAGTTCTTGTAGTTTATCACACTGCTGTATATTAAGTGTTTCATTTAAAGTAACGTTGTCAAGACAGAGCTCCTTTAATGTGTTTGTAAACTGTCTCCCGTGTGCGAATGTCACCTCCATAGGCGGTATGTTCTCTCGTATGTTATTCTTGATAGAGACCCAGAACTTCTCCAGCTGGGTCGGGGCGATGGTCACATGCCTGAGGCGGAGGTTTTGAAGAATTACCTTAGAAAGGTGCGTGAATGAGGACAGGTCCAGGCGGAAGTCGTCAGAAAATGTTAACGTGTCCAACTGCAGTTCTTGTAGTTGATCACACTGCTGTATATTAAGTGTTTCATTTAAAGTAACGTTGACAAGACAGAGCTCCTTTAATGTGTTTGTAAACTGTCTCCCGTGTGCGAATGTCACCTCCATAGGCGGTATGTTTTCTCGTATGTTATCCTTGATAGAGACCCAGAACTTCTCCAGCTGGGTCGGGGCGATGGTCACATGCCTGAGGCGGAGGTTTTGAAGAACTACCTAAGAACGGTGCGTGAATGAGGACAGGTCCAGGTGGAAGTCGTCAGAAAATGTTAACGTGTCCAACTGCAGTTTTTGTAGTTGATCACACTGCTGTATATTAAGTGTTTCATTTAAAGTAACGTTGACAAGACTGAGCTTCTTTAATGTGTTTGTAAACTGTCTCCCGTGTGCGAATGTCACCTCCATAGGCGGTATGTTCTCTCGTATGTTATCCTTGATAGAGACCCAGAACGTCTCCAGCTGGGTCGGGGCGATGGTCACATGCCTGAGGCGGAGGTTTTGAAAAACTACCTCAGAAAGGTGCGTGAATGAGGACAGGTCCAGGCGGAAGTCGTCAGAAAATGTTAACGTGTCCAGCCATAGTTCTTGTAGTTGATCACACTGCTGTATATTAAGTGTTTCATTTAAAGTAACGTTGTCAAGACTGAGCTTCTTTAATGTGTTTGTAAACTGTCTCCCGTGTGCGAATGTCACCTCCATAGGCGGTATGTTCTCTCGTATGTTATCCGTGATAGAGACCCAGAATTTCTCCAGCTGGGTCGGGGCGATGGTCACATGCCTGAGGCGGAGGTGTCGAAGAACTACCTCAGAAAGGTGCGTGAATGAGGACAGGTCCAGGTGGAAGTCGTCAGAAAATGTTAACGTGTCCAACTGCAGTTTTTGTAGTTGATCACACTGCTGTATATTAAGTGTTTCATTTAAAGTAACGTTGACAAGACAGAGCTCCTTTAATGTGTTTGTAAACTGTCTCCCGTGTGCGAATGTCACCTCCATAGGCGGTATGTTCTCTCGTATGTTATCCTTGATAGAGACCCAGAACCTCTCTAGCTGAGTCGGGGCGATGGTCACATGCCTGAGGCGAAGATTTTGAAGAACTACCTCAGAAAGGTGCGTGAATGAGGACAGGTCCAGGTGGAAGTCGTCAGAAAATGTTAACGTGTTCAACTGCAGTTCTTGTAGTTTATCACACTGCTGTATATTAAGTGTTTCATTTAAAGTAACGTTGACAAGACAGAGCTCCTTTAATGTGTTTGTAAACTGTCTCCCGTGTGCGAATGTCACCTTCATAGGCGGTATGTTCTCTCGTATGTTATCCTTGATAGAGACCCAGAACGTCTCTAGCTGGGTCGGGGCGATGGTCACATGCTTGAGGCGGAGGTTTTGAAGAACTACCTCAGAAAGGTGCGTGAATGAGGACAGGTCCAGGTGGGAGTCATCAGAAAATGTTAACGTGTTCAACTGCAGTTCTTGTAGTTTATCACACTGCTGTATATTAAGTGTTTCATTTAAAGTAACGTTGTCAAGACTGAGCTTCTTTAATGTGTTTGTAAACTGTCTCCCGTGTGCGAATGTCACCTCCATAGGCGGTATGTTCTCTTGTATGTTATCCTTGATAAAGACCCAGAACCTCTCTAGCTGGGTCGGGGCGATGGTGACATGCCGAAGGCGTAGGTGATGAAGAACTACATCAGAAAGGTGCGTGAATGAGGACAGGTCCAGGCGGAAGTCGTCAGAAAATGTTATTGTGTCCAAAGTCAGTTCTTGTAGTTGATCACACTGCTGTATATTAAGTGTTTCATTTAAAGTAACGTTGTCAAGACTGAGCTTCTTTAATGTGTTTGTAAACTGTCTCCCGTGTGCGAATGTCACCTTCATAGGCGGTATGTTCTCTCGCATGTCATCCTTGATAGAGACCCAGAACTTCTCCAGCTGGGTCGGGGCGATGGTCACATGCCTGAGGCGGAGGTTTCGAAGAACTACACCAGAAAGGTGCGTGAATGAGGACAGGTCCAGGTGGAAGTCGTCAGAAAATGTTCTTGTGTCCAGCCATAGTTCTTGTAGTTTATCACACTGCTGTATATTAAGTGTTTCATTTAAAGTAACGTTGTCAAGACAGAGCTCCTTTAATGTGTTTGTAAACTGTCTCCCGTGTGCGAATGTCACCTCCATAGGCGGTATGTTCTCTCGTATGTTATTCTTGATAGAGACCCAGAACTTCTCCTGCTGGGTCGGGGCGATAGTCACATGCCTGAGGCGGAGGTTTTGAAGAACTACCTCAGAAAGGTGCGTGAATGAGGACAGGTCCAGGCGGAAGTCGTCAGAAAATGTTAATGTGTCCAGCCATAGTTTTTGTAGTTGATCACACTGCTGTATATTAAGTGTTTCATTTAAAGTAACGTAGGCAAGAGTGAGCTTCTTTAATGTGTTTGTAAACTGTCTCCCGTGTGCGAATGTCACCTCCATAGGCGGTATGTTCTCTCGTGTGTTATCCCTGATAGAGACACCGAACTTCTCCAGCTGGGTCGGGGCGATGGTCACATGCCTGAGGCGGAGGTTTTGAAGAACTACCTCAGAAAGGTGCGTGAATAATGACAGATCCAGGTGGAAGTCGTCAGAAAATGTTAATGTGTACAGCCATAGTTTTTGTAGTTGATCACACTGCTGTATATTAAGTGTTTCATTTAAAGTAACGTTGTCAAGATTGAGCTCCTTTAATGTGTTTGTAAACTGTCTCCCGTGTGCGAATGTCACCTCCATAGGCGGTATGTTCTCTCGTATGTTATCCTTGATAATGACCAAGAACTTCTCTAGCTGGGTCGGGGCGATGGTCACATGCCTGAGGCGGAGGTTTTGCAGAATAATTACTTTAATATTTCCACAAAAGGCCAGGTTTAGATTATCAGTTTCTATGTTCAAATCGGATAGACAAAGAACTGTTAATTTGTTAAGAAACAATGTTGGAATACTTTGTAGAGAAGCATTGCCCTCTTCTTCACTCGATATGTATAATGTGTTAAGTTGTTCCATGCTTGTAATGCTTGTATTAGCAGGGTATTCTTCGGAACATTCAATAACACACGAATACAGTTCGCCAAGGTTGTGTTGCAAGAGTGGACGTGTTGACGCAGCGATTTCCCTATTTAACCTTGCATGTCTTGCGGCTCTGACACACCATTGTTCACACATTCGTTGTACGCCAGTTGCACGGCCTCTTGGTATTCGATTATCTCATTGGTATAAAATGTGTATTCTCTGTAAAACTTCCGCTCCATGTTGCCGAATATTTCCGAACATCGCCGGCCCTGCTCGTAATTCATCACGCACAAGAATGACATTATGTCCGGTGAAAACACAGTATCGAAGTTGTCTTCAAGCTTAAGCCAGTCTTTACTCGTGAAATTCAGTGACGAAATATATATTGCTGCAAACATTTCCTGGTAGGTTTTGTGTAGAAAATGGTACACTTTGTTTTCAATACTGCACTTGTGTGACCTATAGGCTGAAATGAGTCCTGAATCTAAAAGAAATTGCCCATCTAGTAACGAATGCATGGTTTTCTCATCAAACTCGATCTTCGAGTTAACTAACATATTGAGAGCAATCTTGCCTGTTTCATAAATCAAACAGGATTTTGCTTTACACAATTTCCGTCCCTCAAAGCATTTAGGAAGAGGTCTTTGTGTGGGAATTTTATTTTGTGGACGTTCTGAAAATTCTTTTCTCTTTTTAATTTCTAGACTGAACATCGTTTCTAATATGTCTGCATAGATGTGTGATCTTGTTGGTCCAAGCGTCATACTTGTTTTGTTATTTTCTGATGTTTCGTCGTCCATACGTTGGTCATGCCAGAGACTGTATAGTTGCAGACCCACGAGCGTGTTGGAGGATAGAGGCTGCAGTTTCCTAGCCTCCAAAGTTGCTAAGAAATCCTGAACTTCAAATATGGTTGAATATTGTGCGTTTAAGATTTTATTCACGTGTTCAAACAGGTTAGTTTGTGAAATGCGACTGAGATCATCAATATTAACATGCATGTACTTCGGTAATACCGTATCTGCGAGTTTCCACGGGCGGCATGTAATAATAATGCTGTACTTCCGTTTGGCCATTGCTGAGTCAAGCTTTGACAAGGAAGACTCGTCCATTCCATCTAAGATGACCAAACATCGTTCGTCCATGAAAACTCTTCTCAATCTGTCTCGATCTTGCTTAGAGTATCCAATCACATTCTCTAAATGCGCAAAAATAATTTCTTCAATGGAATGGGTGCTGTGTGGTGGAATATCCTTCATTGGAATGTAGAGAAGATAGGGTATGTCTTCTAAAGATTCAAAACGAATGACAAACCTCTCTTTAAATGTGCTGATTGTATCCGTCTTGTGACCATGTAACTCGCACCACAAAACAGCTAAAAACTTACAAAACGATGTTTTACCAACACCAGCATTCGCGGTTATGATTGTAAATTGCTTCGTTCTATCAGCAGGAGTCAACATTTGTTCAAGGGATGTAATCGGACGTGTCTTATGTTCCCTTGGTCCGTTCTTCTTGCTTATCCGTTGTTGTAAAACCTCAGACAGCGTTGGAGAAACGTAAAATTCCTTCAGACGTGAATCATCCGAAGAAATAAACGGTCCAAGCGAAAGGAACGAGTTGCGTTTTAAATGGTCGTTTAGTAGAGTTTCTTTTAGCTCTGGAACAAAGAAAACATTTTTGTTATATTCCACATTTGCTATTGTACAAATATTTAAGTGACACTGCAAGGGAACAAAACTACCACATGACCACAGATGTTAATGACCACGGTGCCATTTACACAAACAATACAAGCTAAAGTTTTTGTATTCAATTAGTAATCGATTTAAAAAAGAGACTGAGCCCACCGTTTGCCACTTTATACTTGTGTTTTTTTTAGTAAAAAAAATATAAATCGGCGAAGCAGACGACCACATATGGAAAGTAATAACACGGCTATCTTTAATAGGTTATTCACGAAAACCATATCATTAACGCTTATATATACCATTTAAAGTACGTTTGAAAGGTGAAATGATTTTGTTGAAAGAAATTGTAAACTATCAAAACATGTGGACCACAAAACTACGAAACTGTAGGCGATCAACCACACTTGTTATCAGTGTTTAAGGGTAGCGAATAAAGCTTCCATCGACAAGATGTAACCTTAACCATTAAAAAAATCGGACAGCACGCTCTGTTATGCCGCTTTATCTTAGAAATGAATACAATAATCCTGTAAAAGCCATTCGGAACTCCTCGGCCATTTTTATCGAAAACAACCTCGGATGTATGCCGGTACATCAGCTGAAGTAGTTCGTAAAATTTTAAATAATATCATTTATGAAATGTAGTGTTTTAGAATTGTTTTTATTGATCCAAGTTTAAATTGATTGTCAGTGAAGTATATTATTGCAAACATAATTAAGATTTCCAAGAGTTTAGTCATAAAGTTTAACTGCTAAATAAAATTACTACGCGATCTACTTGCAGCGGACTTAAACGTACCTCTTTTTGAGTATGTAAACCGTCCAAATACATCCGAGGTTGTTTTCGATAAAAATGGCCGAGGAGCTCCGAATGTGTAAAAGCAATACAAAACAAGGAAAAATTGGTGTTATGTAACCCTAACATAAGGTCGTAAAAATTGTGCGTGGTATTAATTCAATTGAATGAAGGCTATAGGAGTAATAAGTAAAACTCCAGTCAGGCCCTATAACTTTTGCCTGACACAATGTGCCCTTAAACTTTAACCTAAGCTCCGAAGTCAATCAGGGGCAATAGTTTGTATTTAGGATGCTATGGAGTTAGGTAACCTCATTGAGTGATAGTCCAGAACAAGTGTATTAAGAAGTAAGTGATTCAAATGAAGGGTATTGGAGTGATAAGTGATAAGTGGAAATGCCAACGTGCCACAAAAATTATACCGGACACAGACACCAATGCCGGGGCGAGAAGTAAAGCCTCCTTATTTTTCAAAAAGTCGAGCTAAAAATTAGGCCAAATCTACAATTTCTTAATTACTTAAAGAAATACTGCACCCAGAGATATGATTCAAGTTGTTTACACTTTACCTCAATGAGACATATAAGTTTACGAAGTTTGATATATCAATATCTCACAGACTTTTAAAATTATGCACCGGACTTAAAATGAGTATGAAAATTAACCAAGGGAATAAACAAACATACTGCACCCAGAGTTATGTTTCTTATGAACCGCACTTCTCCTTAAAGAGAGTTTCTTTTAAAAGATGTTTGAAGTAAATACTTTGAAGATCTTTTAAATTATGTTCCGGACAACAAATAAGTATTAAATTTAAGAAACGGCTGCAAAACAAACTGCAGCTCGAAGTTTGGCTTTAATGTATTGCATTTCTCTTAAATGAAATCTATCTTTCTATGAAAATTGAAGTCAATACCTCAAATTTATGCTCAGGACAAAAAATACTGCACCAAGAGTTATGGTTCTTGTGTACTGCACCTCACTTAAAGAGGTATATCTGTATGTGAAATTTAAATCAAATACTTTTCAAGTATATAAATTTCAAATTATGTTCCGGTCCAAAGATAAGAATGAAAATTTACAAAGTGCAATTTTCAATACTGCATCAAGATTTATGGTTTATGTGTATTGCACTTCTCCTGAAGGTGATCTTTCGTTATGTGAACTTCAAAGTCAAGACTTCAAAGACTTTTCATGTTATGCTCCAGATAAAAAAAATAAGAAAAGAAATAACAAAAGGAAACACTTAAAAAAAGTGCACCAAGGGTGAGATTTATAAAGTTTGAAGTCAATACCTCAAAGACTTTTCCAGATTGTACGTACTCAAGTGCACGCACACACACACGCGCGTGCGCACAAACAGTCACAAGCGCCAACCATTGATATATCCCTTTCGCCTTTCGACGGGGGGTGGGGGTGAAGGTAGGGCAGGGTAAAAACATACCAAATGTTTTATGCAATTGGCCTGGATTCATTGTTAATAGTAGCATTTATCACGATTTTATTTGCTTTCTGGATAATATGTTCCTATGAAACACTGGTAAACCGCCACTTTGTTGACTTTCCGGATGCGATGTAGTTCAATAAAAAAATGCAAAAGGAATGAAGAAATGAAGCTCGTGTCGTTAAAAAATGGCCGTTCAATCGGTAAAAGTGTGGGATTAAGATAAAATTATGGTCGGTCGAGTTAGCGGAAAACAACAGCAACAACAAAATAAAGCATGCCTCTTAAGTTATATTAACAAGAGCTGTTAGCATATGTGTGCTTCCACAACCGTAACCAGATTTTTTATGTCGAATATTTAAGGGCAGGTATTTGCATTGTATGCATGGTAGAGTTATCTCACTTGGTTAATTAAGAAGGTTGTTTAGTTAAGTCATAATGCAATCCATGGTGCATTGCTGAGATAAAGACTTAAATGTGAATATATATGAAAAACCTTAACCAGAATTTCTAAGTCGAATAATAAAGGCCCATACTTTGCATGATATTCAAATTAGTTTAGTCTAACTTCATTTATTAAGTAGGTTGGACAGTTGGGAATACATATCTAAAGTTCCAATACTTAAAGATGCTCTCATGCAAAACCTTAATCAAAATGAGACGCCGATGCCGAGCTAGGGTGAGCAGAATAGCTCTTCTGATCTTCTAATGGTAGAGCTAAAAATGAGTCATTTATATAAACTATCATTTCTGTTTAATTTTTTAATGATGGTATGTAAACATGAACAAAATAAAAGTATGGTGCAGTCTCGTTCAAAAATGTTCAAAATACTACTGTCAGTAAAGATATAACTGTTAACAATTATTTGGCACCACGCACGATTTAGTGGAAAGCCATTCAAAATTGACTCAAAAATTGTGGTTGTTCGCCTTGTTAACTGATCGAAATGGCATAAGCCTTTTTTATAGGTTTTTGGGAAGGAACCAGTTGTTAATATATAGTTTTATTATTGTTTTTCGCAAGTTATACAAAATGTGTGGGCCTTCTAATTCCGAATTTGTTTCTGACTGTTTTCAAGAAGTAAACTAAGAAGAATGACATACTATATAACACACCAAAGCAGAAATCAAGTGGGGTATGGTGGGCTAGGTCTTAACTGTTTTAAATTGAATACCGATAAGAAAGAAATTATAAAAACCTGATGAAAAAATGCGTTTTTGTGTATGAATTTTACCATGGCCATTCACATTTGTGATCACGTGATTTTCTTCTCCCTCACAGTGAAGTCATAAAAGATCAGCAGTGAAGCTTAAGCCTTCCCCTTTTTTATGTTATGTTTTAATAGGATATACTTGAACAAACGTTTGTATATGTAGACAGTGGAATTCAAATTAAGATTTGTATGCACCCACTGGTTGGAACAGAATCATCGGTAAACGTTTAAATACCGGATGACATTGGTTTCAATAATGTAACATTGAACCTACCCGCTCTAAAGGCTTTTTCCGCCTGTTGTCGCTGCTGCTGTTGATGATGATGCTGCTGCTGCTGGTGGTGCTGTGTAATTTCGGTCTTTTTTCTAGTGGCTAGTTCGTCAATGTCTCGTTTGTGTGCTTCTGCGCCCTCATCAATACGTTCTATTTCTCGACCCCCTGCATCTTCAATGGCTGTAACATACATATTTGTATTTGTCTCTATCTGCGCCTGGTGTATATTCGTCGTGTCTTTAAATCTAATTTAAAATGTGAACGTTATATTCGTTTAGGGTGTAAGATGAGTAAACCTTATTATTTTTAAAATGACTGGAACATTTAACATAAAAAAGGTTCATTGGCAGATTTATTCCATTTTCAGTTCAAAGTGCACTTGATGTGAAGTGTTAACATATCAAAATATAACAATAAATGTAGTCAAGTCCTGATATGTTGATTTGCTGACGATTGATAGTTATAAAGTAAAAAGGTTCGAACTTTCTATGTAGACGGTGGAATTCAAATTAAGATTTGTATGCACCTGGTGGGAACAGAATCATCAGAAAACGTGTAAATACCGGATTGTATTATATGCTCTACGGTAGTTTAAAGAGAACTACCAATAAAATAAAATTGATGTTTCACTGTTTCAAACGGAGAAATATCACATACGTATTTTTCACTGTTTTGAAATTTAAGCCGCTCTTGGTTCCAAATAAAACCGCAGCGCGTACAGGGCGGAGAGACAATTACATCGACGTCATTTTCAAAACATCGTTACGTGAGCATAAAAATGTGCGCGTATTTTTAAAAAAAGTATTATTAATTGATATTTCCTGTCAATTTAAGGCATAAAATAAAAAGAAAACAAGAGGCTCAAAAGGGCCTATGCTCTACTGGCATGGCTTTTGTGGTCATATCAATCCACAGCATGTATGTATCGGTAAAAGGCAACAGACATATAGTTTATGTTTTGTGTTTGGGTTACCTGAAAACGTAGCACTTTCAACATCTGAGCCCAGAAAGTATTGTAAGCAGATTAGTTGCATTAACTATTTTAATATGTGCCAAGTAAAAGTCATATGATTAAAAAAATGCTTTCAAAACTGTACTCATTGTAAAAATTTATGTAGTTTTAAAAGTTAAAAAAGTTGGTCAAAAGGTCAAAGTCAAGGGCATCCTAGGACAACATTGATCAATTTGAACAAACATTCACAATCAATTGTGCTTAGATGGATGCACAACACACAAAAAGATTTTTAAAGCTTTCCAGATGTATGTTTACCAAACCTGTGAACCCTGGGTGTGGCCAGTAATGACACCAGGTGCATAACTTAAACATTCACAACCAATTTTGTTAAGATGAATGCACAAACTACAGAACTTAAAGCTAAAAAATGGTCTTTCAACAAAAACAAGGCAGAGCAATTCACAAAATCAACTGCAGAAGCAAAAAGCAAATTGTCTCTCAAAATCCTAGACTTGAAAATTGTCTCCCTTAACTCTAGACTTGAATTTACATGTACATGTAAACTTGGCCAAAAATAGAATTCGCTCATGCAGATCTGGCTAAAAATAGAAAGCATTTCTTTAAAACTTTCATGGCCCATAATCTAGGCATTCATGGGCGGATCTTGCTGGTTTTCGAAAGGAACCCAGCTCTAATGGATATCTAGATACTGTACAAGTTTCATTGAGATACAATCAAAACCGAAGACTGTATCGTGTTCACAACCAATTGTTTACACAATAGCATTTTAAATACTATCAAGGGCCATAATCTAGGCATGCATGGGCGGATCTGGCTGGTTTTCGAAAGGAACCCAGCTCTAATGGATATCTAGATACTGTACAAGTTTCATCGAGATACAATCAAAACTGAAGACTGTATCGTGTTCACAAGCAATTGTTTACAGACGCACGGACGCACGACCGCACGGATGCACATACTACGTACACATTACCATCGCATAAGCTCTTCTGGCCTTTGGCCAGTAGAGCTAAAAATGTTTGAGTCAGTGTAAGATAGCAATTAATTTCATCTCGTGTAGAAGTGAATAATTTAAACCAACAGTTACCCTCTATACATTGTGTTCCATACTGAAAACATTGAACTTACCCGCTCTGATGGCTTCATCCACCTGCTGGTGGTGCTTGTTAATCTCTGCCTTATTCCTAGTAGCTAGTTCGTCAATGTCTTGCTTGTGGGCTTCTGCATCCTCATCAATACGTTGTATTTCCTGATCCCCAGCATCCTCAATGGCTGTTACATACAGATTTGTATTTGTCTCTATCTGCGCTTGGTGTTCATAAATACGTTCTATTTCACGATCACCAGCTCCTTCAATGGCTGTTAAACACAGATTTGTGTTTGTCTCTATCTGCGCTTGGTGTATGTTCGTCGAGTCTTTAAAGATAAATAAAAGGTACATACGTAAAGGTAGTTAAATGTGTAATCATCATAATTGAGTGTTATGTTGAAGGATCAGTTGATGTATGAATCATGTTGGAATAAGGTGTTGAACAAATCAGCAAGTGCATTGCCATTTCTTTGGTAGTTAGTATCGGATGAAACGACAGTGACGGTGAGTGGGGTAACGTGTTTAGCAATGGATACTTTCGCGGAAGGAAAGCCAGGGGACGCGAGAAGACTTAGTGTTTAACTGAGCTGTCTCTTCTGGACGTTTCCGGGTGCACTTCAATATGTTATTGTTTTATTTCCTCGATTTTATGTTTTGCCAGATGCTTTATTTTTACCAAATGTCAATTCCAAATTCCGAAATAAGTCGTCATCATTGTCATTTAATATCTTTTCAACTGTTCCATCCAAATCAAAATCTATATTAGAATCAATCAAATTATCGTTGCTAATTTTGTTTTAACTGCTTTATACTGCATTTTTTAGTTTTGCAGGTTGCCAATAATTTTACTACGATTTCATTGAAAAACATAGTTCCGTAGTTAATATGCCCCGCCCATTAGTATTATTGCGCCCATCGACAGGACAGAAGTATCAAACAAATGCACGCGATATCGATGGAAAATGTCATTGTACTTAATACAGAAATAATGTGGAATTATACACAACAACAAACGTTAAGAATAGAAGTGTTAAAGTAAATATATTCGGATAAACTGCAATCGATTTGTAGTGATTACTTATTTTAATAACTAAACACTGATTGTAGACAACTCCTGATATGTTAATATGTTTACGATGGAAAGTTTAAAAGTAAAAGGTACAAACTTTTCCTGTGTTAACAGTGAAACAAATACGATGGTATGTATGTCATACAGCGGGCTGCAAAAATCACCGGAAAACGTTTAATACCAGATTATATTGTTTTCCACACTATTATCATTTAACCTACCCGCTCTGACGGCTTCATCCTCCTCCTGCTGCTGATGGTGCTGCTGGGGCTGTGTAATCTCGGCTTTCTTGCTAGTAGCTAGTTCGTCAATGTCTCGTTTGTGTGCTTCTGCGCCCTCATCAATGCGTTCTAATTCTCGATCCCCAGCATCTTCAATGGCTGTTACTAACCCATTTGTTTTTGTCTCTAACTGCGCTCTGTGTTTATTCGTCGAGTCTTTAAGATAAATAAAACTTGAAAGGTACATACGTTTAGGGTCCGAAACGTGTTATCATCAGCATTTATGAAATGACTAGATCAAAATTTATTACACATACAAGAGGTTTATTATGTTTTCCATATTCAGTTAAAATTGCACTTGTTGTGTAGTGATTATTTATTTAAAAAAAATAAACAATGATTGTAGACAAATTCTGATATTTTGATATGATTGAAAGTTCTAAAGTAAAAAGCTTCAAACTTTAACATTTTATATGTTAACAGTGGACGTTATACTTTCGTTTTTATCTCATACTGGGGCTGCAAAAATCAGCGGAAAACTGTTAAATATCACATTACATTCTTGTCAATACTGTAAGTATTAAACCTACCCGCTCTGAAGGTTTCGTCCTCCTCCTGCCGCTGCTGCTGGTGCTGTGTAATCTCGGCCTTCTTCCTAGTAGCTAGTGTGTCAATGTCTCGTTTGTGTGCTTCTGCGCCCTCATCAATATGTTCCATTTCTTGATCCCCGGCATATACAATGTCTGATGCTAACATAAATATAATTTAGCATATGAGAGTTTTATTAGCAGACGTATTCCATATTCAGTAAAAATTGCATTTGATGAGTAGTGATTACTACCAGTGATTATTTCTAAGCTTTAACAAAGACCGTGGAAAAATCCTGATATGTTGTTCAAACTTTGACATTTTTTATGTCGATATGTACTACTGCTGAGCGCATAAATCATTCGAAAACGGTTAAGTACCAGATTAGATTGTTTTCAATACTACGAACATTGAACCTACCCGGTTTGATGGCTTCCTCCTTCTGCTGCTGGTGCTGTGTAATCTCGGCCTTCTTCCTAGTAGCTAGTTCGTCAATGTCTCGCTTGTGTGTCTCTGCGCCCTCATCAATACGATCTAATTCTCGACCTCGGACATCTGCAATGGCTGCTGCTAACGAATTTGTATTTGTCTCTAACTGCGCTCGGTGTTTACTCGTGGGGTCTTTGTTGGATTTCATTTCCTTACTGACATCGAGTGTTTTTATTTTTGTCTTTTTCAAGGAGTTTCCCATAATGACTTTGCTTTTGTATTTCTTCTCTATAAGGTATTGTTGTTGTTTGAAACTTGTTTTTTACCAACTTGTTGCTCAATTTTCTTTAACAAATAATCTTTTTCTTCGAATCTAAATCGTTATATGAAATAATTACTTTTAAGTTCGCATTGTTTTCAAATGTTCATCTGTATATTATTTTTTTATTGTAAAGTTATTGTTTTCACCAATTCAAATTGTTAAGTTGAATGTCTATTGTGAAGATTACATATGATGGTGTTGAGAGAGGGTGTACGCCGACATTTGGCATATTTACTCCCGCTGTAAAAAAGATAACATATTGTATACTGTTCGTAATACATTTTCGATTACAAGTAGTAAAATTTAAAAACATGTATATTCAACTTGATGTGTTATTACATTAAAGTAGCTTGTAAAGTAGCTTATTTCAAAATCACAGCTGAGGGTAAAGATATTCATACTGATACATGTGCGAGTGCCCCCCCCCCCCCCGCACTTATACATTTTTGAGTGCCTCCTCCCCCCGCACTGATACATGTGTGAGTGCCCACTTTCCCCGCACTGATACATGTGTGAGTGCCCCCTCCCCCAGCACTGATACAGCTGTGAGTGCCCCTCCCCCTCATTCACAGCCCCCAACCCAGACGCATGTGTTAACCCCCCCCCCCCCCCCCATCCCAAAAAAAGAAAAAAGAAAGAACACTTTTATAAAACTGTGATTGAACGTAATTCAACCCAACTTATGCATGTTTGAATCCCTCCTTCCCACTTATACTTGTGTGAGTTGTCAAGACTTCCACGGATATATGTGTGAGTGCCCTCCCCCTTTTCTCCTGATAAATGTGTGACTGCCCCCTTCTTTACTGATACATATTTGAGTGCCCCCTTACCCACGGATACATATGTGAGTGCTCCCCTTTCCCACTGATGCATGTGTGAGTGCCCCCCTATCCCACGGATACATATTGGAGTGCTCCCATTTCCCACTGATGCATGTGTGAGTGCCCCCTATCCCACGGATACATATGTGAGTGCCCCCTTACCCACGGATACATATTGGAGTGCTCCCATTTCCCACTGATGCATGTGTGAGTACCCCCTATCCCACTGATACATATTTGAGTGCCCCCTTACCCACGGATACATATGTGAGTGCTCCCATTTCCCACTGATGCATGTGTGAGTGCCCCCCTATCCCACGGATACATATTGGAGTGCTCCCATTTGCCACTGATGCATGTGTGAGTGCTCCCATTTCCCACTGATGCATGTGTGAGTGCCCCCTATCCCACGCATACATATGTGAGTGCCCCCCTATCCCACGGATACATATGTGAGTGCCCGCCTATCCCACGGATACATATGTGAGTGCTCCCATTTCCCACTGATGCATGTGTGAGTGCCCCCTATCCCACGGATACATATGTGAGTGCCCCCTATCCCACGGATGCATATGTGAGTGCCCCCCTATCCCACTGATACATGTGTGAGTGCCCCCTATCCCACTGATGCATGTGTGAGTGCCCCCTTATCCCACGGATAAATATGTGAGTGCTCCCATTTCCCACTGATGCATGTGTGAGTGTTCCCCTTTCCCACTGATGCATGTGTGAGTGCCCCCTATCCCACTGATACAGGTGTGAGTGCCCCCTATCCCACTGATGCATGTGTGA
Source organism: Mya arenaria (assembly GCF_026914265.1). Taxonomy (NCBI): domain Eukaryota; kingdom Metazoa; phylum Mollusca; class Bivalvia; order Myida; family Myidae; genus Mya; species Mya arenaria. The sequence goes on along the minus strand of NC_069131.1, from coordinate 22,225,183 downwards.
GTGCCCCCTATCCCATTGATGCATGTGTGAGTGCCCCCTATCCCATTGATACATATGTGAGTGCCCCCCTTACCCACTGATGCATATGCGAGTGCCCCCTATCCCACTGATGCATGTGTGAGTGCCCCCCTATCCCACTGATGCATGTGTGAGTGCCCCCTATCCCATTGATGCATGTGTGAGTGCCCCCCTATCCCACTGATACATGTGTGAGTGCCCCCTATCCCACTGATGCATGTGTGAGTGCCCCCTTATCCCACGGATAAATATGTGAGTGCTCCCATTTCCCACTGATGCATGTGTGAGTGTTCCCCTTTCCCACTGATGCATGTGTGAGTGCCCCCTATCCCACTGATACAGGTGTGAGTGCCCCCTATCCCACTGATGCATGTGTGAGTGCCCCCTATCCCATTGATGCATGTGTGAGTGCCCCCTATCCCATTGATACATATGTGAGTGCCCCCCTTACCCACTGATGCATATGCGAGTGCCCCCTATCCCACTGATGCATGTGTGAGTGCCCCCTATCCCACTGATGCATGTGTGAGTGCCCCCCTTACCCACTGATAAATATGTTAGTGCCCCCCTATCCCAATGATACATATGTGAGTGCTCCCCTTTCCCCACTAATTCATGTGTGAGTATCCCTTCCCCCTTCACCATTGATATATATGTGAGTGCCCCCCTTCCCACAGATACATGTTTGAGTGCCCCCCTTCCCCACTGATACATGTGTAAGTGCCCTCCTTACCCTATGAAATACGTGTGGTGTCCCTCTTCCCACAATTACATGTGTAAGTGCCCCCTTCCCTACTGAAGCATGCGTGAGTGCAGCCCTTTCCCACTGATACATGTGTGGTGTCCCTCTTTCCACTGATACATGTGTGAGTGCCCCCTTCCCCAATGATGCATGTGTGAGTGCCCCCCTTTCCCACTGATACATGTGTGGCGCCCCCTTCCCACTGATGCATGTGTGAGTGCACCATTCCTCACTGATGCATGTGTGAGTGCCCCTCTTCCCCATTGATACATATGTGAGTGCGCCCTCTTCCCACTGACACATGTGTGAGTACCGACCTTCTCTACTGATACATGTGTGAGAAGCCCATTCCCTACTGATACATGTGTGAGTAGCCCCTTCCCCACTGATACATATGTGAGTGCCCCCATTCCCCACTGATACATGTGTGAGTGCCCCCTTCCCCACTGATACATGTGTGAGTGCCCCCTTCCCCACTGATACATGTGTGAGTGCCCCCATTCCCCACTGATACATATGTGAGTGCCCCCATTCCCCACTGATACATGTGTGAGTGCCCCCTTCCCCACTGATACATGTGTGAGTGCCCACTATCTCACTGATACATGTGTGAGTGCCACCCTATCCCACTGATACATGTGTGAGTAGCCCCTTCCCTACTGATACATGTGTGAGTATCCATTCCACCCTCTCCATTAATACATATGTAAGTGCCTACCTTACCCATCGATACATGTGTGAGTGCCACCCTACCTCACTGATCCATGTGTGAGTGCCCCCCTCCCCAATGATACATGTGTGAGGGCCCCCTTCCCCACTGATACATGTGTGAGTGCCCCCATTCCCCACTGATACATGCTTGAGTGCCCCCTTCCCCACTGATACATGTGTGAGTGCCCCCTTTCCCACTGATCCATGTGTTGGAAGCCCCTTCCCCAATGATACATGTGTGAGCATCCCTTCCCCCTTCCCAATTGATACATATATGTGAGTGCCCCCCCCCCTCTTCAACACTGATATATATATATATGTGAGTGCCCCCCTTTGGCATTGATACATGTGTGAGTGCCCACCTTCTCAATGATACATATGTGAGTGTTCCCCTTCCCAATGATACATATGTGAGTGCCCCCTTCCCAATGATACATGTGTGAGTGCCCCCCGTCCCCACTGATGCATGTGTGAGTGTCCTTCCCACTGATACATACATGTGTGGGTGCCCCCTTCCTCACTGATACATTTGTGACTGCCCCCCTTCCCACTGATACATGTTTTAGTGCCCCCTTTCTCACTGATACATATGTGAGTTCTCCCCCCCTTCCCACTGATACATGTGTAAGGGCCCACCTTCTCAATGATACATGTGTGAGTGCTCCCTTCCCACTGATACATGTGTGAGTACCCCCCTTCCCCACTGATTCATGTGTGAGTGCCCCCTTCCCACTGTTACATGTTTTAGTGCCCCCTTTCTCACTGATACATATGTGAGTCCCCCCCCCTTCCGACTGATGCATGTGTAAGCGCCCCCCCCCCCCTTCGCACTGATACATGTGTGAGTGCCCCCTTCCCACTGATATATGTGTGAGTACCCCCTTCCCCACTGATACATGTGTGAGTCCCCTCTTCCCCATTGATACATATGTGAGTGCCCCCCTTCCCCACTGATACATGTATGAGTGCCCCCCTTCCCCATTGATACATATGTGAGTGCCCCCCTTCCCCACTGATACATGAGTGAGTGCCCCCCTTCCCCATTGATACATATGTGAGTGCCCCCCTTCCCCACTGATACATGTATGAGTGCCCCCCTTCCTACTGATTCATGTGTGAGTGCCCCCCTTCCCACTGATACATGTGTGAGTGCCCCCCTTCCCACTGATACATGTATGAGTGCCCCCCTTCCCACTGATACATGTGTGAGTGCCCCCCTTCCCCACTGAAATATTTGTTAGTGCACCCGTTCCTACTGATACATGTTTGAGTGCCCCCCTTCCCACAGATACATGTGTGACTGCCCCCCTTACCCAATGATTCATTGTAATTGCCTCCTTTTCCCACTGATACATGTGTTTTTATCAACAAAAGTAAACTTCAAAATGTAAGCAAACTCCTACCGAACAAAAACTTGAGGACAAAGAAGAATAAAACAAAATCAATAGACCCGCATGAAATGCATGTACATGTATACAAAACTTTAACCATAATTTCTAAGTCGAAAAATAAACGGCTGAAATAGGTACTTTATGCAAGAGTTATCAAACTATATGTTAAAATTAGGTATGGTGGATGATTGAGAACCCTGGTATAAAGTTTAATGCAATACATGGAGTAATGACCAAGATATTGACTTATGAGCGCCTACATACAAAACCTTAACAAACATTTATGTGTCGTGTAATAAAGAGCAATGCTCTGCATATGCCAGATAGAGTAATATTTCTGAGTTTATAAGTAGGTTGGACTTTCTACAGAGTCATTACTTAACTTGAAGTATTTGCTAAGATATTGTCTTACAAAAGCTAAACCAGAATTTCATAGACTTAGAATAGTGGAGTCAAAAATGATGTTCCGATTATCGAATATAATCGACAATTGATTGGTTTGGCCTGAACTCGGTTACAATCGATTGTATTTTAACTTAGCTTTAATCAATTGTCCCCAAATTACTTGCATTCGTCTCAGAATATAATAACATTTCAGAAAATGAACTATTTTAACAACATATCCTTCTAAGCTCAAACTCGAGAAGGCCTAGATAGGCAACTCTTATCACCATGGCATCTGTGTTTTTAACAAAAGTTAAACGAACGAAACTGTGTATAGACTAAATACAAATGTAAATCTTACTGTAAAGAATAAAACTAGTTATTTTGAAGGTATCAAAAGTCATTGATTGTATCGACAGCCAAACAAGAGAAAAACACGATCTACGGTAATCAATCATTGTACGTTGACAGATTTTTAATTTATATATGTGGCAAATCCTTCCTTTGGGATTTGAAGAATCCCGTATAACACGTCTATTATTTTAGACTAAACAATAATTTGTTACCAAATTTCTTTTGTATGACGTCTCGCAACATTTAAAAAAATGGTTATTTATAAGTAAGGGAAGTAACTGTACTGTGTCAAACAGATGTTACATACAACTAGTTCAATCATTACTTGTACTGTACCATGGCGTGCTCAACACGATTTTTATTTTATTTTCATTCTGGTTTAGTTTATCTTCAACATCTTCATCTATAAACCTCACCATGTTTTGTTTTTCTTATTCTCAATGGCGGAAAGGATAAGACAAAGTTTTTGATTTTTATTGTTAGGACGAGAACACCTAAGCAATGTGTTCAACATGTACAAACATCAATTGCTATGTGACATATTCAGTTATCATTTTGGCTGGGATTTAGAGGGAACAGAGAGAATGGTTTGTAAAAACTAGCATAACATCCTCGGGCACAACTATTTGGTCCAAGGATTCAGCAAGCCAGACAACAACCGATCTTTGAAACTTAAACCTATCGCGTAGACATTATTGTGCGAGTCATGTTTACACACTATCTTATTGAAGTTATTGTAAGTAATTTTTTTGAGCCATTTAACTTCTGAATTATTCAGGCGCTGGGTATCATATAGCACTAGATATCACATGGTGTCATACACGCATCCTGCTAACCGAGTTTTACCAAATGACTGTTCTTTATCATTTACCGAACATCATCCACTTGCATGAGACTAGTATCGTATTACTTTGAAACATGACATTGTAGCATGCACACATCCTTATGACCTTTGGCAAAATAACCGAAATTTCTAAAAATATCATTCCACGAAAGCGGTTATAATAAAAATGATATGTTTGCGCATAATTACGCTTTTCGTGGTAATATTATATAGTATCGTGGAGGTTTATGACGAACAATTTCGTTTTTAAATGTCAATAAAACGTGACATTGACATTAAAATCTTATCAACAATGACCAGTATCAGTAGACAGCTATTAAATAATTTTAACTTAAAGTTTTATCGAGTTCCCTTAAAATATGCAGAACGAGGGTTGCGAAACAACAATCTCTTTTGACGGTTTTAAAGCATTCCACAGAAAACGAACGTTTTGCTATCACATGGACGGATCCCGGATTTGATGTTGGAGGGACACAACATAGGGGCGTAGCCTTTTGACTTGCACCCATGCATCAAAACCGTTTTTTGTTTGGTTTAAAATGCTGTCAGGATGTTTAAGGGTCATCCTTCAAGAAATTATAACATTTCTGTTCCGAAATGTGCATTTAAGGCGTATTTTATTACTTTTTCTCCTATGTTGAAAAAGTAATCTTGGACGATTAAGGAAGGGGGGGAGGAAGAGGTCCGCTGGTGATATTGTTCGAAAACATGCCTGTTCAAAGATCATGATCATGCTCTATTAACGGCGCACGCCCCAACCATTATAGTACAAAACTACGATGTCACTAATATTCTTCGAAAAGTGACAATAAAACTTGAATCTAACCTTGGAATCAATAATACTTTCACAATAAGCCAAAAACGGTTACATCAAAAGGCAGATATAACCTTCACCCTTTGTTTTGGGTCGTCCTGCTTTGTGATTATTTTGTAACCGGCCTTGGTGTTTTTGCCGTGGTTATTATTAACTCGAAATCTAGAACGCGTCTTTCATTACGACAAGGCGTGATCTTCTGTGTCAAGGACAAATGCTCGCCTGTTATACAATTATTTTTAACAGTGACAGAGCGGTCTAGTGGTTTTGAATTATTTATTTTTTGACAGTTACTGTATTCGTTAAAATAAAAAGGATGGTACAATCGAAGTGAAACATACTTAAATAAATTTGGTGAATTCGAATTATCGATTTTTTTTCAAATCGCGAAAAATAAAAAGGTTTAAAATAACATATTCGAAAGGATGATCAATTTCTATGAAAATGCATTATAAGAGGGTATGATCCCAGTACATACCAAATAAAGTGACCCAAATCCTGCGTACCCAATACTAAAGCACTGTTTTACAAGTACAAATAGTGCAAGAGGAGGGGAATTGCCAAGCTTATAATATTATTAGTTTGGCTGTGAATCGAATGACGGAATATCAGTGATACTTTAAAAGAAACGCACAACACAATAGTCAATGCTCTAAAGAACACTTTTGGCAAACTGCACTTATTTGGCTATGATACTGTATATACTGGATAATATTCCTGTAAATTGACAATAACTCTTACACTTTCGGAGATGGCCACGAATTAAGATAGCATGCTCTGTATGGTATTTATTTTAACTAATCTAAGGGCCAGAACTCTGCACTGGGTTCAGCCACACACAAAAACGTCCGGTGCAGGCCCTGACATACTGTTAACATTATTTTAAGGAGTTAACATTTTGGCCAATATATTTACTTATGGAGATTTTTACTAGCTTGCATGCTAATATATATAAATATGACAGACAGACAGACAGACAGACAGACAGACAGACAGACAGACAGACAGACAGACAGACAGACAGACAGAAAGTCAGACAGAAAGACAGACAGACAGACCAGATCGAATGCAGACGGACAGACAGACGGACAGCCAGACAGGCAACCGTCTCAGTATTAGAAGTAATACTAGTGTGACTCTAATATTCGTATCTGTATAGAGTTGCACTCTTTTCGTTCATAGAAATATAATATATAATTTTCATTTTCTTATAATCGGTTAGGAAATTGTGCAGACATCCTGTATATCATCTTTCAGAAAAGCATTCGTGCATCGTAAACCATAGTAAACAGCCCGCGAGACATCTTTTATTTCAGAAATGGTCCCACTTTACACAGGAAATAAGCAGACAATATGTACAATACAATGTTTTGTATTTTGTCGTTGCATAATGCAATGGAGAACGGCTATACGTAATAAAATGAAACAGACATAAAGAACGAGAACCACAAAACAAGAACATGTAATAGAAGAAAGAAAGATTACTTACATTTGCATATTAAGAAGCAACTTTATTTTGAATAGTTATTCTATTTAAGCATTATTATTATTATTATAAGCAAGGGTATATGACCCCACATTCTACTTTTCTACATATATGAAAGGGAATATGTCCACATATTCTACTTTCCTACTTATTAAAAAGGGTTTATGACCCCATATTCTACTTTCTCAAATCCGAAGAATAAATAATACATTTCCAGTGTTGAAGTGTTGATCAATGTACTGGGTGTTAGAGGTGATATATACGTTACGGTGTTAATGATCTGATATGGGATATACAGACTATTTGGGCTTTGCTTTCACCCGATATTGTTTTGTTTGCCCCTTTTATCCCTCGAACATGAATATGGTTTCCTTTATCCCGTGTATCCCATATCGGGTCACCTACTGATACCGTAACTTATGGCAGCATTTGAATGTATCATCTTATACATATATATACATACATTTTATCTATTTCTCATGAAAATATAACTATTGATAACTAATTGAATTTATACATATTATTTCCGTCTTTCAGAAAAAAATGATCTAAGGCGTATATGAAATAACAAAGACTAGTTAGACTGGTTATCTACTTGCTTCGCGAAATATAAATATCAGACGCTCTCATCAAGGTGATATTATTATGGTTGGTATTTGTTCTCACTGTATTATTTATGCATTTTTGTTGTTGTAACCTTACACATACATACAACTTCTATTCCACTTGACTGATACCTCTATTAAGCTCAAAACACACGACTTGTATCCCACTAGACTGTCCTTACACTCTAAATTTCTCTCTTCCTACTCGAACACTCAACTTCAATACCACTAGACCGTTCTCACACATACTTTAAGTATCTCTTTTGCATCAAAAACACAACTTATATACCTCTTAATCACTCGCAGCCTCCTAATGCCTTTGGGATTGCACACACAACTTATATACCTCTTAATCACTCGCAGACTCCTAATGCCTTTGGGATTGCACACACAACTTATATACCTCTTAATCACTCGCAGCCTCCTAATGCCTTTGGGATTGCACACACAACTTATATACCTCTTAATCACTCGCAGCCTCCTAATTCCTTTGGGATTGCACACACAACTTATATACCTCTTAATCACTCGCAGCCTCCTAATCCTAATGCTTTTGGGATTGCACACACAACTTATATACCTCTTAATCACTCGCAGTCTCCTAATGCCTTTGGGATTGCACACACAACTCATATACCTCTTAATCACTCGCAGACTCCTAATGCCTTTGGGATTGCACACACAACGTATATACCTCTTAATCACTCGCAGCCTCCTAATGCCTTTGGGATTGCACACACAACTCATATACCTCTTAATCACTCGCAGCCTCCTAATGCCTTTGGGATTGCACACACAACTCATATACCTCTTAATCACTCGCAGCCTCCTAATGCCTTTGGGATTGCACACACAACTTATATACCTCTTAATCACTCGCAGCCTCCTAATGCCTTTGGGATTGCACACACAACTTATATACCTCTTAATCACTCGCAGCCTCCTAATGCCTTTGGGATTGCACACACAACTCATATACCTCTTAATCACTCGCAGACTCCTAATGCCTTTGGGATTGCACACACAACTCATATACCTCTTAATCACTCGCAGCCTCCTAATGCCTTTGGGATTGCACACACAAATTATATACCTCTTAATCACTCGCAGCCTCCTAATGCCTTTGGGATTACACACACGACATCTCACACGCTTAATATCCCTATCCAGGCTCAACAACACAGCGTTCATACTACACGACAGCTCTCATTCTCTTTTTGTCTCCCGTCTGACTTTAACACACAACATTTATACCACTAGAAAGCTCTCACTCTCCTAATGTCTCTTGTCTGGCTTGCGCAAACAACATTTTTACCTCTGGACCACTATCAGAATCTTAATATTTCACTTTTGCCTCAAACATACACTTTTTAAACCAAAACACAGCTCACACGTTTCATATATCTCTTCTGCCTCCGACACTCAACTTCTATACCACTAGACCACTCTCACACTCTCAGTAATATGTCTTCTGCCTCCGACACTCAACTTCTATACCACAAGACCACTCTCACACTCTCAGTAATATGTCTTCTGCCTCCGACACTCAACTTCTATACCACTAGACCACTCTCACACTCTCAGTAATATGTCTTCTGCCTCCGACACTCAACTTCTATACCACTAGACCACTCTCACACTCTCAGTAATATGTCTTCTGCCTCCGACACTCAACTTCTATACCACTAGACCACTCTCACACTCTCAGTAATATGTCTTCTGCCTCCGACACTCAACTTCTATACCACTAGACCACTCTCACACTCTCAGTAATATGTCTTCTGCCTCCGACACTCAACTTCTATACCACTAGACCACTCTCACATTCTCAGTAATATGTATTCTGCCTCCGACACTCAACTTCTATACCACTAGACCACTCTCACATTCTCAGTAATATGTCTTCTGCCTCCGACACTCAACTTCTATACTACTAGACCACTCTCACACTCTCAGTAATATGTCTTCTGCCTCCGACACTCAACTTCTATACCACTAGACCACTCTCACATTCTCAGTAATATGTCTTCTGCCTCCGACACTCAACTTCTATACCACTAGACCACTCTCACATTCTCAGTAATATGTCTTCTGCCTCCGACACTCAACTTCTATACTACTAGACCACTCTCACATTCTCAGTAATATGTCTTCTGCCTCCGACACTCAACTTCTATACCACTAGACCACTCTCACATTCTCAGTAATATGTCTTCTGCCTCCGACACTCAACTTCTTTACTACTAGACCACTCTCACACTCTCAGTAATATGTATTCTGCCTCCGACACTCAACTTCTATACCACTAGACCACTCTCACATTCTCAGTAATATGTCTTCTGCCTCCGACACTCAACTTCTTTACTACTAGACCACTCTCACACTCTCAGTAATATATATTCTGCCTCGAAAACTCAACTTCAATACTACTAGACCTCTCTCACACTCACAGTTATATCTATTCTGCCTCGAAAACTCATTTTCAATACCATTAGACCACTCTCACACTCTCAGTAATATCTATTCTGCCTCGAAAACTCAACTTCAATACCACTAGACCACTCTCACACTCTCAGTAATATCTATTCTGCCTCGAAAACTCAACTTAAATACCACTAGACTACTCTCACACTCTCAGTAATACATCTTCTGCCTCGAAAACTCAACTTAAATACCACTAGACCACTCTCACACTCTCAGTAATATCTATTCTGCCTCGAAAACTCAACTTCAATACCACTAGACCACTCTCACACTCTCAGTAATATCTATTCTGCCTCGAAAACTCAACTTAAATACCACTAGACCACTTTCACACTCTCAGTAATACATCTTCTGCCTCGAACAATCATTTTTTTACCAGTAGACCACTCTCACACTCTCGGTAATATCTCTTCTGCCTCAAAAACTCAACTTCAATACTACTAGACCACTCTCACACTCTCAGTAATATCTCTTCTGCCTCGAAAACTCACTTTATATACCACTAGACCGCTCTCAAACTAAATGTCTCTTCTGCATCGAACATTCAACTTCTAAACCACTAAACTCCTTTGTACTCTTTTAGAACGAATACATGTCGTAATCAGTAGACAAATGAAAAAAAATAAATATGGTTATGTACTCGCTTATGGCGTGTTTTATAAACAGACATGCTTGATAATTTAGAATTCAGCAAATATTCACGAATTTTATTTCTATAAACGTCTTTGATATTGTCACACAAAACAAACAGTTTTATAGTAATTGTGCGAGCATGCTACAGTATATTCGCGAAATTACGCACGGTAATCATAATCCTACTTGATCTAAATACGATTAAAGTGCAAAATAAAGCTTGACTGTGATTTGATATTAATAGTAATGTTACACCTTCTAATTTTATAGCTAGTGTTATTCTCTTTGATAACGGATGTATTAACTAAATTATTTAGTTTTTCACGCAATACATAGATAGACTGTTAAAACATATCAGAACACTTTAACGTCCCTAGTATAGAGAAATAACATGCAGGTGACCTGCAACTTAAGATTATAACTAAGCCGTATAAATGTTTCCAACCTACCGAAGGATTGAATAAGGTTTGGGTCAGGCTACTGCAAACACATTCATTGTATGGATACAGGGGATTCTGGTATATTATTTTCCCGTTAGAGAGGACCCGCGATTCCTCCCCCTACACGTAATAAGTTTGACCTTCTCAATGGACACGTTGAAAAAAGGGCACTCTCGTGTGTTTATGTTTATCGACATAGCTGACATGAAATGAACTTGGATGATATTGAGGACGATGGACGTGTGTGTGTGTGGTGTGTGTGTGTAGAAGACAGGTAGTGTTAAGCCTTTGAGTATAACATAGTATACACAACGATTGCCTCTCAACTACTTACAAGTAAAATATTGGTGAAGGGCATCAAGGGCGCGAATGAATAGGTTTTAATTGACTATTGTTGTATATGTGTTGATGTTCACAAGAGGTTACTCACGAGTTGCTTTACTAAAGGTGGAGCTTTTGTAAAATTAAAACATATCATATCAAGTTATGTAAACATTCCGAATATATTTTTATTGAGTTCATGTTAAGCCGTAACTCTGACGCATTTATCAGATGACAAAATAGCGATACTTTATTGGTGCGGACAATATTTTTCATAGCTTCCTCTTTCATCGCCGCCATGCGTGACCACGGACACGAACTATTTATACTGGTACCCCGCGTTATCACGGATAAATTTAAGTGGTGTGTAGTCGATTCGGCCTCAGATGAATTTAAATAAGTAAATTAATTTCGTGTTTTTGCATTTTATGTCCGTATATCCTGAAATGCTTACTTATTATGCACTAGTCAATTATAATCACGCCCCTCCCCCCCCCCCCAGGTCCAGGGGTATACCGTGGAAAACTGGGGAAATGGGCCGTGTTTTTATCATCCAGATAGCCCCGCAGTGCCGGGTGAATGCGATGGTTTTGCTTTCGCGCCAAATATAGCGAGAATGGACTTTACTGGCGGGGGCATTTGGCGGGGATTTTACCATCAGTTCGTCCCGGCAGGACGGGGATTTTACTCGGGTTTGGCTGGACCGAAAGTCAAAGTTCAGGCTTTTCCCCGGACATGAGGGGGCCGAGGTTACAATCGGCAGGTGCATTAGCACAACGTGTGTATAAATCGTTTTAAAGAAATTGATGACTATTTATAACATAACAAACTCGTATTACCGGCGACCAGCCAAACTGGGACACAGCGAATTGTTTGTTTAAACTTCACGTTTAACCCGTTAAAAATATTCATGTTGTATGCTGTATTTGAAAGTTTTTACACGCATTAATACGGTTCTTGACCAAGAATCTTTAAGTTGAACGAGAGTTGTTGTAAATAAGAAATATGTTTTTTTACATAATAACAATGAATCTATATCTCGATTGAAAATTACAAACATGTATCGCAATAGACGCCTCCTTCTGGCAGCTTGTGATGCCATGAATATATTTAAATATATATAAGTCATTAAAGTAAGTTAATGTTTACAACTAATCAAGCGTATTGTGTTTTTCCTTTGCATATTTCAATGTTTTGGTATTCACAATTAAATGTGGCACTTCATTTTGCCTTCATCAGAAGTTGAGATACAATTGACGATCGAAATAATGCGATTTATTCTGATATTTACATTTAAATAATTATCACATTTAAAACTGAGTAAAATCATCATCATCTGCATGTTTGTATACACAAATAGTTGATAATTATAAGGTCTAACAGCCGTCGTTAAATGGCGTGGCAATGGTCCAATCAGAGCTCGACATAAATAATGACGTTACAAAGTATTGCGCACTATACATTATTAATCGCTTTTTTCTACAGAGGTCTCGGACAAATGCAAACAATCATTAATATAATTTCATCAAAAGCTAATAAATTTTCTAACAACATATACCAAATGTTTTGACAAATGAATGAACAATCAACAGCAAAATTTGAAAATGTAAATTGACTTACCCTTTCACAAAAAGGCTCCCGGCTCTAGTCCCATAGCTGGCAAGATCGTCTTCCAAATGAATCGCATTAAAGAGAAACGGAGATTTTATATCCTACACTCGCAATTACGAGCTTTATATTTCAACCCACACAAGAGGGATGATACTTTCCTCATTTTACTACCCATAATTATATGGAGTGCGGTTGCCGTGTGCATTAACCGTATATACTTAAAGCATGCAAACGAAGGTTTTCGCATTAAAACTTCCTTAAAACCGGAACCTGTTTTTCGTAAAATGTATTCCGACACGTTAGCTTTAATATATTCCTTTCATACGTAAATATCACAATACTAGTATAGATGCATTTAATGCAGTATCATAAATGTGGAACAGGACTGATGTTCTTAAATAATTCCTTTAAACGCTTAGAATTTTTAACGAATATTTTTAGAAAATGCTTAAAATATAATAAACTGTTCGAATAAATTTAAACAATTTTCTTCTCCCTTTGGGCTTTTCATAAACCACTTCCACGCGCTTAAACAAATAGAAACCTTTATAAATGATTACCCGTATATATATACGTATGTATGCATGGTCAATAATGAATATATCGTACTTAAAGTCTGCACTCTCACAGATTGAACGTTTTGACATCTTTTTTTGTTTTGGAACGAGCCAATTTTGCGAAAATGCATGGAAACCAGTTATATAAGACTGCTGACAAAAAACAAATTCCAGATTTTTATATCTAAATTCAATAATTGATGTTTTATGCATTTTTCGTAAACCGTTAGTAATGGTTAAAGCCATAAAACATTGATTTTCGAACAGAAATATGAAAATCTGCGATCTGATCTTTTGTCTGCAATCTTATATCACTGGTTTGCAGATATTTACTCAAAAGCTTGCGCTTTCCTAGACAAAAAAAAAAGAATAAAAAAAGTTGTAAAACTGGTAAATCTGTGAGAGTGTAGCTTTGAAGCCATAGCTTGAATGATAAATGAAACATGAAGAGGACCGGTTTTCGACCGAAAATTGTCAGATAAACATTCATTAAGTATGACATCAAGGTCACATGGTTTGTTTATCGTGTTCAACAACAGCATGGTATATCAATCGAAAAATGCACATATGCCTCCCTGGTTCCCTCAATACCAATCTAGCTAAACCTAGATTAATCCCCGTTCCGCCTTTTTTTAACGTCTTACCGACCAAACGTATTTAATTTCTGCCAAACCTACTGCCAGAGACGTTGTAATATGTAACAGTGGAAACCCTTTGGCTCGACGATCGCTTGGTTCGATTTCCTCGTTGTCTCGAACTGTATGTAAAGGACTGATTTTGATAAACTCTTTGTTAGCATTACCGCTTGGCTCGATATTCGCAAGGCTCGAAGTATTTTGTGCTAGTCCCTGGGATATCGAGCCAACGGGTTTCGAATGTATATTAATTATTATCATGTTGTCTGGATAGGCAGTTCCATTTCATAACGAGACTATTTTAGAGATGGTACTCACGGTATTTCTGGGCTAATATGCCATTGTTAGGAGAAAACATCTCTTAAAGCTGCACTCTCACAGATTCACATTTATTTACTTTATTGATTTACTGTGGTCTCATAAGGTAGAAACACCGTGTTTTATGCTCATTTCTTTCAAATAAAACTCGGTATCCTTCATAGGAACTATTTTGTCGACAATATTCAATATTATTAATTGTGGTAAATTTGGGAGTAAGAGTGCATCTTTAACAAAATAATTACCTGATAGTGTTGAGAGAACTCTTGAAATGCGGTAAGTTTGCGTGCCTAAACTACTGCCCTTTTCAGTGTTTTTGTATCACATGGCTTAGTGCACATACCAGGACTTATGTGCACTTGAATATCCTTAAAAAGCGTTATTTATGTGTCACTCTAATCCCGAGTACGGTTATCGAGTGTAAAATAGAATGCTTGAAAGATATGAAACTGGGTATACCTTTCATATAACATTCAAATGAACGAAATACATCCATCATAGTTATTCTAAATCTCAAAATAGAGCCGACCGAAGACATAAACAACTCTCTCAGATTTCATTTAAGTTAACGCTGATATATTAATGTAACAAAGTCCATCCCCGACAAATTTATGTTATTTTCTGCGCATATCTGCAATTATTAGAGCATTTATCCTTTGATGTATGCCTTTTATATCTAAAGCGAGCCTTTTGTTGGTAGAAGTATTTGTCAATGTTATCACTCACAATAAGGTATATGCGTCAACTCCTTCAAACGCCCACAAGCACACCATTTTGGGGCAGTTACAAAAGGTCAAGCTTGTTTTTTAATAACATCCCTCCTTGGTAATCCTACATGTTCGAATCTTGTACAATGTACCCGTGCTCATTTCTTTGCCCCCTCTTTACATTGTTCCTTGAACATTTGAACATTGCACAGAACCTAGCTACCTCAACATAAGTCAGGAGATATGTTTAATAACCAACTTAGATTTAACTTAAATTTAAGAGTAAATCAGATAGTTCTGACCGTATATATATCTTAGACTTGGAAAATACACAGGAATTCCGACTTAAAATCTTCTAATCTTAAAAAATCATCACCTGCCAAAATCCCTTTTTTGTGTTTATAATTCTCATTTTTTATATAAATAAAACACAGAACAAACTATGATAAATTATGTTCTATATTTTCATATTTTTGTCATCCAATGATTATGAAAAAAATATTGTGAAATGAAAAATGCCCTTTTATGGTAAATAAATAGCTAAAACAAGTTTTGAATATCCACCTAATCAATTATCATTTTCTTCAAGAAATGTACATATTGATGTTCTTCTGCACAACATATTTCTGTATTATAAATTTGCCGTGCGTGTTTCGCCGCTAGATTTCCAGCGGTAAGAAAGGACACGGGATTTCCGACTCATCTTGTCGTCTGCGGGTCTACTGTTGGATTTCCAGCGGGTTGACAAACATCACAAAAGCCGTGCGTGTTTCGCTGCTATATTTCCAGCATTAAAAATTTAAAAAAGGACACGAGATTTCCGACTAAACCCGTCGTCTGCGGATCTACAGTTGGATTTCCAGCGGGTTTACAAAGACAACAAAAGCCGTGCGTGTTTCGCTGCAACATTTCCAGTAGAAACAAATGGAACGGGATCAATAAGTTTTTATTTCTGTGCAGCAATCGCTCATCAGCAAGTCTCTCGTAATTAAAAATACAAAAACACCTCACCAGCATTACAACGCCTGAGGTGTGTGGAATAATGGCAAACAAGTTGTAAAACAGAAATAATTGCTACAGAGTTAATTCGTATTTAATTAAATAAACTAAACTTTCAGATTAACTGAAATGAATGTTGCCAGTGTGTTTAAGTTCGTGTATTGAAAATAAACTGTGCCACTCCAATTGCTTTTCTACATAGGCAAAAAATAATTATATCATTTCCTATGTCCTGATAAAATATCAACCTTCATATACAAGTAATATTTTACCTGCTCGTACACTGTACGTGTACATACGTATAATTATTTCATGTCGAAATTTCAAAGCTATCTTAATACAGTCATGTTGTTTAATTTTATAATAAAGTTGTAACCTGAAAGACAAACACAATGAATGTATTAAAATAGCAATATATCAAATGGCAGTGGTACAAATGATTGTTTTCAGATGAATTATAACGATATCATTATGCATTAAAGAAGCCAGCAATAGTTGCAATTGATATTCATAGAATTTCGAAACACTTGTAACGCTATGACCTTTTCAAAATCGATTTTCAATTATCGATTCTTAATTATCAAAACATTGCTCCTGAACAATAGTGTCTGACAATTTCTGCAGACAAAAACATGTTTATATCTGCTCTGACGATTAATTTTGTGATTTTGTTTTCGCCATGCGAGGGGTGAATGCGAAAAGGTTCTAAGTGACATTAAATAAAGAAGCAGATAGAACCTTTTCGCTTTCACCCCTCGAATTGTAATACATATTAGTGAAGAATGTTCCACCTATGAAAGAAAAGTTCAAAGTGGCGAGGACTTTGATTTTATGCCTAAATCCTTTTATACAAACCTGAGCAGTACGAGGCCATTCCTTAAGCACATTATGCCACAGGTATGGACATTGTTACACTTAAGAGCCTTTTGTTGAGTAATAGGACAATACAGTCAAAGGGCGTATACTCTGGATATAATGCAAATACACTGATATGAGAGTAAGCTTTTCACAATGTTAGAGATGCTTGCTTGTACTGTGTTTTGAATTAGCAAGGCATGTCTAAAACAATTCTAATGACTCAATGAAGAGTAATAATTGTTGCCCAGTTTCGATATATTAAACCATTAAATATTTGTTGTTTGCCCTATGGAATCGTGAAGAAAAATAACATGAAATTGTGCATGGATACATTGAACATTTGCTAACAAGCATAACATTTCTGACACCCGTCGAAGTTGTATTTTGTTTTGTTACACGTTATTTGATCTTTATGGTCGTGTATATTTAATGATTACATCATATTCTATATTCCCTTAACTTGTATGTGAATTCCTTTTTTAACTTACGAACGATATAAACCAATTTCTCGAAACATCTTAAGTCTGTTATAACAGGATCAAGTTCTGTACACTATTTTTGATCCGGTGTAAATTTAGTAATAATCTCCTTTTTAGAAGTTTATAGGCCTTAAAATGGTTTGATATTTGAGATAAATAAGAAAAAAATACTTTTTGTTTTATAAAATCATATTTAAGAAATTCCTTTTCTAAATGAAATAAGATACGTAAGTGAGTAAAGCTTAAGAATGTTTGAGAAATTGGGGCCAGCTGGACTAGGATATTGATGACATGTTTTAACCTAACAACATTATTTTAATGCTTGATTGGAGACGGGGTTTCTCTGTGAAACATGTTTAGTCGGTACTTAGTAACAATTACTTATAAGGTTGTCCGGTTAGCGCAGTGATTGGCGCACTCGCCTCTCACCAAGGCGACCCGGGTTCGATTCACGGCCTGGCCGCATGTGAGGTTGGTTTGTGGTCACCTTGCCGGACAAGTGGGTTTTCTCCGGTTACTCCGGTTACTCCTGTTTCCACCACAACACAAGATCACACTCTAGCGCAAACGAGAGCGACATAGTTTAAGCTATCATAGCTTTCTTCACAATCATTGTAAAAAATATAACGTTTAAACTAATTACTTATAACTAATTCAGTTTCACATTTGAGCAAATTGTTTACATGGTTTTTTTGTCAACAACACTGGTTTATTGATATGTTTTTATACCGAATTATTTCACTCACAATTATGAACACACACACAAAACTACAAATGGCAGACAGTCATTTGAGCATGTTTGTAAAACCCAAACCCTTAACTCGTTCAAATTCAAGAAAGCGTTTGTAGACTTAAAGGGACTGTACACCAGATTGGCACCAAAAACGTTTTTTTTCTGAAACGAATCTCAGGACAGTTATCTAATAGAATGTGTTACGCTTTAATATCACAATTGTAAAAAAGTACCAAAATGAGAAAAAAAAATGTGTCGGAGACCGGGTTCGAACCGGTGTCGCCAAAATTGCAGTCCAGCGTCATATCCACTGAGCTACGACGACTTACTCTAATCGGGTGAAATAATTAAGCTATAGACCTACCTCGGTAATAACACCGACTAGCCAATCACGCATGAGGAATGATTTCTACTAGGTAGACTTACCCAGTAATCTTTTTAATGGAAAAATAAGAAATAACTTAAATAAAATGTAAACTATGTGGTACTTCAGTTAGTAAGTTTTAATGCATTGTACAAATCGATGCCAAATTTATGTCAGTTTTCGATAATTTTCTTTTTCTTCGCTATTTTATCATACGGAGTACAGCCCCTTTTATTGTTGAAAAACCATATACTGTCATGTTTGTTCATTAGTATTAAAGATGCACTTTTACTCCCAACACATCTAATACAATTATTTTAACATACCAAAAAGAATGAATAAATGTCGAAATCAATGGTTCTTATGAAGAATACCAAGTTTATTTGAAATAAAGGTTCAGAAAACACGGTATTTTAACCTGATGGGACGATAGTAGATCACAGTAAATCATTTAGCATTCACCAATCATTTAATATGTTTGCGTGTTATCAGCAATTACTAGTTTCCATAAATGCATTTTGTGTAAGTAGTTAAAGGTTTATCTCTCAAAATTTATGTTTGTTATACATGTGTATGTATTGATTTTGAATAATAGTGTCACTTTAACAAAAGTACAAATTTGAACTTTTGGTGAAGCTTTACTGTTGAAATAAGCATGTTGTTCAGTGTTCACATTTATTTTATATCCAACCCTATAACACGTGCAGTTGGCCCTTTAAATTACGACAAAGGTTTGATCGTGATTCGATGTTACCTTACTAATATGCGTGTATGAGGATAGATGCAATTACAATAAAATATGAACATGTACATATTGCTTCCGGTACAGGTAGAAATGGAAGTTTTTACGTTGAAGTTGTTACACGTCGTTAAACGGTTCCGTTTTGATTTATAGCATGCTATAACTGTTCACTTAGCACGGGTATACTCATTAACGTATCTTGATATCGACGTTTAATGCTTAAAACATGTACAATGTTCACATATGTTGATGAAGTAGCACTCAAATAATTATTCACTTTTATTCTTTTATATTTTAGCAAGCTTTTTTATTGTTTTAAAGCATCAGCAAATGGAAAATGAAGACACAACACAAAATTTACACAACATCTGTACAAGTTCATAACACATTCAGATTAGTAACCTTTTCATGTTCATTTTTTCTTGCAACAAAACGTATCTTTGAAGAATATCTGAACTTTCTGCCGAAATTGTCTGTTTAAAAAACAATATATAAGAGGATTTGCAGCACTATTCAGTAAATAGGAACGTAACGTTAAATGGTACACTGTCAATTCAAGAGATGCTAAGTTCTTAAACATTGCTGGCGTTATGTAACGCATTGCAGCAAGAATCAAATACGGAACGAATGATAATATAAATACAAGTGTTACTATAAATAGAATCAATGTGGTTCGCCCAGCGCGTACTTCTTTTCCGCCATGACGCCGTACGCAAGTGTCCGAATGAGCATGATGGGGAATCGCTAGGGGTTCGGCAATATCTGGTATTGGCGAATTTGATCTCGAAGTGGATTTTCCTCTACTTCGAAATAAATTTGGCGAATGGTGAGACAGTGAACGAAGAAGGCGAATTGATGTTTTGTTGGTATTAGTATCAACTCTATGCGTTAACGCATCAAAGCTGATTGAAGAACGCAGTGTTCCACGACGAGGCCGCGATTGTGTACGTTGGGCGCAGATAATCCTTCCAATAAGTCCATACATTGTACTCAGTGCCATTATCATACCAATGATGAATACAAATAGGTACAAACTGAACGCCAAAGGTAGCGTTGTGCCTGCACCAGGATCGACGTAACACGTTTTCAAGTTCACACGTACCGAGACGTTATTCACTAATCTCCGCACGGGAATGGAGATGGTGTTGTATATGAACAGAGATGGAATAGCGCTCAATATGGACACGACAGCGAATGTGGAACAAAGGATTTTGGAATGCCTTACTGTCATGTTTGGACGCAATGGGAGACACACTCGCCTGAACCGGTCTACCGCAATACATATCAGAACGCAGGTGGATGCATTATTCATGATGAATGTAGTAAATCTAGACATTTTACACAGAATCGGGTAGTCAAAATTGTAAAAGTTTAATAACAAAGACAACTCTACCGGCATTCCAAAAGCACAGTTAAAAAAGTCACAAATAGCTAAAGAGATAATGAAATGTCGCGATGTTGTCTTGGCCATTTTCAGAAGGTACACAAGAACAACAATAAGATTGCCAGGCATTCCGATCATCATCAACACTGCCGTATATACAAAAGAAGGTGCCAAAATGGTGAAAAACTGTGCTGACTTCTCACGGCGAAAACTTTCAGTTATTTCCTCGTTTAGAAATACGGTCATGTTTTCCGTGCCGTTAGCAAATAATTTTTGCGATGATTCAAACAAAGAGGCAGCGCTGTTGGACGGCATGGTTTGTTTTCTTCAACACTTCGATATTTTGAAAATTGTACAGCAATGGTTTCTTCTTTTCTTGATTATTTCCATATATCAGACCCGCGTGCTTTTTGTTCTTTATGAAAGGTACCTTCTGAAAATATAAAAAAAAACTATAAACAAAGATACATCAATGTATTTAATATTCTTTGTATGTTTATGCAATTGCATGCTTGTGTAATTGAAAACGCTAAATATGAGACTCAACGACCATGTTTGGTAAGCGGTATACATAGCAACTTAAAAACTGGCTGCATTCGGTTTGTACCCAATTGACCAATTGGTGCTTAGAATATTCAGGGCTCGCAGTAGGTGACCACTCTATTCGTTGATTTCGTCGTACTTAGATACGGCTCATCTTTATTATCATTTTTACATTGGGTATGCCCAAACATTTCTTACGTTGATTTTTCTTTTAAGGCCACACCAAATTGATCATTTGTTCGTCGGATTTGCCGCACCTAAAATTCGAAAAACGAAAAAAAAACACAAAAACAACAACTTTTTTTTTTTTGCCCGCACATATTATTTGGCCGCGCGGATTATTTTTTTGTATACTTCTGAATTTCCCCTATTTTCTGACTTTAACTTAAAATTTAAACCTGCAACGTCGACTTCGTCTTTTTTTAAGGTATTTCCATGCTTAACATTCTTCGCAAGCAAACTTTCCACGTGTCAGGACAAAATCAGGTCCGGGTAACCGCAAAACAGCTGATATTTGTTGACAGTCTTTTTTGTCGGGCATATATTGCAGGACGCATCGTTGTTATTCATTTCCGGTATAAATTTTCAGTTTACTGAATCAGTTTTCGTAATGTCAAATACACGTTTTAAGTGGAAATCAGTGTCATAGTCAAAGGATTATAGCCTTCAGTAAACAACAGCAGTTTCACAGCGCCGAAGGCAATAATTATCTATGTGTGTTTAGTTATCTATGTGTGTTTTAAGTAATTCATTGTTTTGTACTCAAAATTTAGTGCTAAATAATAACTAAATCAGATTTTGAGTGCAAAACTTTTATTCAAATATACGCCGGACACACGACTTATAACCATTGAAAATGTTTTCGTGTGTTATTTTTTTAAATTCCAAAATGCATTTCTTAGTATATATATACTCATAAACAGATAAAAAGTAGGACTTGTAAATGTTTAAGAAACAGTCTGAATTTACACATACAGTATTATAATAACATCAGTAAAATCTTCTAAAGTATTTATTCTTATGCACCAGTCTATTGTAGCCACCGCCCCCACCAGGTCCAGGGGTATACCGGGGATAGACGGGGAAAGGGGCCTTGTTTTAACCTTCGAGGTGGCCCCGCAGTGCTGGGTGAATGCGGTGGTTTTGTCATCCAGCCAAATATAGCGTGGAATGGGCCTTACCTAGTGTCCCTTGGGTGCGTGGGCATTTGGCGGGGTTTTCACGAGCATTTCGTCCCCGCAATTCGGGACTTTGCCCGGGCTTGGCTGGACCGAAAGTCAAAGTCCTCGCTATTCCCCGGACCTGGGGAGTGGGCGTGGTTACAATTGACTGGTGCATTATCACACTTATTTTCTTTAATCAATTAATGGCTTGTTTCTTACAGGCATTGAAGCTATGGAGGCTGTCATGATATTCTTTTTCAAGGCACGGACCTATAAACCATAGGTTCGTGGTCAAGGCGAGGTCTTAAAACAGAAACATCTTTAATCTAACACCTGCACTTAATATAATGACCAGTGCCACATATGCAGATTTGTTTGCTACTGCTTCAATTATATTGTTCCACAATTCAATTCACAGTGTATATTTTTTCACAAATGTTCTCCGTGTTATTTACATTTTCGATATTCTGCCATGTCAATGTCACTACAATTTTATCGTGTGATTCAAGAGGTTCAAATTTAGACCTGACCCAATATTTAGAAATACTCAAATGATGAATTACTCTTACTTGTCTAAAAAAATCCTGATAGTAAGTTAGATTAGTAGGGAATGAATACAATAGTTGTTCTTTTTGGTCTTCGAATAATTGCACGTTACTGTGAGAAATGCTGTCTTTACAATAATATCCACATTTAAATTGCTAATGCAATGAAAGTTAATAGTAAAGCACTGGATCTTATTGCCATTTGTTAAATATTGAGACAGATTTTCATGTGATACAATCAAAACCTTTTCATTTCTAACTGAGAACCTTTTTTGCAATTAAAAAGCATTTCTTAACACAGTTGTATGATAAATTTGGTAAGAAATATACATTTTTTTCGCTTTTCGCTCGCCTCTGTTTTCCCTTAAATTTTAAAAAAAAAGTATTTTTTATTTCGCTCGCTCGCTCCTACTTTTTTTTGGCAAAATCCGTAGAACAAATTATCAATTTATGATAAAGTATGTTTCCAAATTAGTTAAAATATGGCTTGCGGAGCTACGAATCCGAAATTCTTTTTTTTTACTGTCAAATGTTTGGAATTATCATCATAGATTAACAACGTGATGTAATATAATTTCCTCAGAAACTGTTTGATACTTCATTCATATGCTCATTTTTTTATATTTAAATGCACACCATGTTCTAAATCAGATGTCTGCGGTCGATATTGAATCATTTTGATATATTTGTTTTTCGTTTGTTTACCTGACACGTGAATGTTTACTGTATTTATTTATATGATTATACATATAATCATAGTCTTGCTGAATGCTATTTGTATATTTCATAAAATATGTATATGTTTATTGACAATGTACTATGTACACGTCGTTATAAATATTTATGTCTGTTCGTCAGTCATATTGCTTTGAACCCTTCTTGTAGAACCCAACTTAATGGTTAATCATTAACCTCTAATCCGTTGCTTTTACTGTACTGTATTCGCTCAATCAGCAACATCACGCTCTCGAGTTATCAACATCTATGTCTGGTTTAACCTTTAAAAGCTTAAGTTCAATAGTATGTTATAGAAAAAATGCTAATGAATTTATGACGCCTTGATCCAATTTTATTGATGGCTTCGATAAAACTGGTATGACCCTCTCTTTTAAGTAAGCTGTACTTGATAGCCGTTACTATTCATTGGCTTCGCTAATTGATTTCAGATTCAGCCCGCCCGTGAATAAACGATGTATCTTTTTCTTGCCAATATATTTATATATATAATTGATATTACCCTTTTCTCTATGCCATCTGTAGCCGTTAAAATTATTTGACCTTTTTGTATAACTGTACGGAGAAAGAGTTGGGGTCCGTTTTATTAGATTTTTGTTGTAAATTGAAATTGTTCTTTTTTTGTATTTTGGTTACTTTGCGGAGAAAGTGTATGCATTGAACTTTGGTCCGTTCTGAAAATGCACATAGAATTAACGAAATAAAGAACCCGTTGCCATTTATGGCCTCTAAACAGATTTGATAATGTAACGTTAAATTACACCCAGTGTGCCTAGTGTGTGTATACCACGTGATAAATTACGTCATAAATGCTACGTCGGAAGGCAATAATTTGCTTTGAAAGAAGACTTTTAACAAAAATAACTTCACTATTTCTTCACCATTTTAATGAAACATAGCGTAGTCTACACCGCTTACGGAGCCCCGCCTTCGGTCTTTTACCAGAGTTTGATTGAGAGTGTAGTTTCTTAAAACACTTCGACAAACCTTTTCACAATACGGCCGTCTGACGGAGCACTATCAAACCATTATTTTTGAAACAGGTTTGTGGAAGTGTTTGATGAAACTAATCGACTTATCAAACTCCGGTAATAAGACGAAGGCGGGTCTCCTTCAGCGGCATAGACTGCCCTTTGTTTTATTTATTATGGTGTAGTAAGAGAAAAGTTACCTTTATTTTAAGTCTTTATTTAAAGCAAAATGTTGCCTTCCGACGTAGCATATATCACGTATTTTATCACGTGGTATACACACACTATACACCTAAGCGTCTTAAATAAAACGGGTCCATAGTAAAACTGCTGTTAAAATGTCGTTTCCATCTGCCCGATTTGTTTGACATACAGTCAGGAAATTCTGTGTAACATTATCAGACAATTACTGTTTTATATAGAATACAAAATTATGCTACACTCGATTTATATCTTTTTGATTTTTTTTTCGCATTAACGAAGTATTTGATAATGAATTATTTATCGCCGCTGGATTCCTATCATTTCATAATGCTGTAGGTGCAATAATTCACGGAATTCTACCAGCTGTAATCAATAGATACCAGCTCTTTCTTTTTCATACTTTCCGAATATCCATCTAAAAATAATGAAAATAAATTAATTCATTTAAATATATTTTAAATCATTAAATAAAAGTTCAGTGCAAAATAGCATTTACCTTGATCAGAGTAAATTATCCATCCAAGTGTAGCTGTTGTTCTTATTGTAACTATATCATATAAGACTACGCAGCAATTACTTAAGCGATATTATCCTCATTTATAAGCGATGATCAACTGCCAACTGATGTTGTCCTTTCGAAATGTGTTCTATTATTTGCAGGTGTCAAAACAATTCGTCATAATGTCCACTCTTAATAGCCAATGGTCTCGTTAATTGGTCGCCTAATTGACGATCGTTAACTGAGGTAATACTATGCGCCTTTTCGGTATCTCCAAATGAACTCTTACAAAAAATAGACAAGTGCTGTCATTAATTTTCTAACATATTATACTAGTTAAAAGTTTTCAATAATAATGTCTGGCAACATAGACAGATTCCAAGAGTATTCCTTTCGCTTCTTCATTACTTGCATACTGACCAAAGCCCGTTCCCAATAGCGCTCCATTAGTGTGATAGATATTCAAAACAATGTTGCAATTAACGTATTGCGCTCGGCCGTATAGCTTCAAATCCGAGCGCATTCACTACCCGACGTCATTAGAAATACAACAGCAAATATTCAATACCAACTATTCCCATCGGGGTGAGGCACACGAATACCGCTCGTTATTGTATTTCCAATGCTAGTTAAAACCTTAACATTTGTAAATGTTTGTAAATGAGGCTAGTGCTTAACTCTTAAATCCTTAAGGGAGTGTCTATTGAAGTCCATCTGAATGGTCAATACCATCGGAATATTGTTTAACGTGTATGCATATGGAACTGAAAGCAAACTTTTCAAATCATTGGACAGTTGTTCAGATGCAGAGTAAATATTTGTTATCATGGTTAATTAAAATATAAAAATGGTATAATTCCGTTATATTCAAACTGATTATTGGTGTATCTGCCCATTAAACATGATATCATTTGGTAGTATGCCAACGTATAAAAGTAGTCCATAGATCCTTATAAAAGTCTCGTGCAACAAGAAAATACAGATAGCTCCGTTTAGACACTCGACCCGGCACTCAAAAAACATTGTTTTGTTATTTCACAATGGCATGCTATATGAAACAAATATAAACATATGTAGACAATTTACAATGTACAAGTCTGCATAAAATGTTTGTTTTTTTTCTGTTCTGTTGTGATATTTTCAATGGCCATTTTTAGTTAAGCTTCTTTAAACGACGAGTATTATATTTTAGAACTATATACTGGTTATATAAATTTTCGCGTCGCCATGGTCCCAGCTCCTAAAATAAATTTAAATTTCTTATTTCACTGAATGGGTAAATGTTTAAATCCTGTAAACCGTTCAGAATTAGAGTACAACTTGGGCACTTTTAATTATAACTCAAACCCTTGTTGCTCCTAAACCTGGTTTCCTTCAAATGTAAAAAAATCAGACATCAGAGTGTTTATTTTGTATCGAATTAATTAAACGAGTTCATTTTAAAACGATAAAAAGGCTCTGCTGTACATTTCATTTGGTGCTTTTGAAAGTTTGAAAAGACCGTTAGTCAGCATCACAGTCGCTTTCACTAGATAAGTCCGTTTCGATTTGAAGCTGATGAATTACGGAATGGACTTTTGTCATTTTGACGGATGTGCACATGGATATTAGCTCCATGAATTGGAACACTAAAATTGTAGTCAAATCCATAAAAAAATGGAATTCATGTTTAATCAGTGACTGAGTGAACTGGAGCATTGCTTGCAAACTGCATAGATTGAGCATTTTGAATGGAAGTAGACTGGGTATTTTTACTGGTGTACAGGATGTTTGATATTTCCTTGTGTTGATTTGGATTTACGTGGCTATAATTTTTTATAGATGCAATGCTCAAGTGTCCCGATATTTGCATAATCTGGTTTGCAGGAACATTGTTGTCATTCAGTTTCTGGACGAGTTACTTCCTGACGCTGTGATCAGGGAGTAGTTTGTGTCGATTAATCCCATCCTTCTTCACCATTCGTTTCATAGTGAAGCTGAGTTTGTTGAAACCGACAGGATTTCTTTTAAATCATCGTTTCTGATATTTGTTTACGTTTTTTTTTCACCGCGCGTATGAATACATTTTTTTTGTGATGCGGTTACCTAATTTGCATAGTTATTACACAAGATATATATGAAAAATATTGCATGGGATTATATCACTCCCGCGCCGTTATTATATTATTAAACTCGCTATTAAATACATTCGGAACTCCTCGGCCATTTTTATCGAAAACAACCTCGGAAGTATATGGACGGTTTACATACTCAGAAATCGATATGTTTAAGTCCACTGCAAGTACATCGCGTAGTAAAATAATTTAGCACTTAAACGTAATATAAACGTAATATAACTCAACTCTTGGGAATCTTAATTATGTTTGTAATAAAATGCTTCACTTGCAATCAATTTAAACTTAGATCAATAAATACAAGCTAAAACACTACATTTAATTAATGATATAATTCAATAAATAACGAACTTTTGCCGATGAACCGGCATACATCCGAGGTTTTTTTCGTGCGTTTCTGCACTTGAAAAGCTTGGCATCGATTTCATGAATTTTCTAAGACGTGTTAGCACAAGGAGAAAAGTAAAAAAAAAACATTGATTAATGATAAATCGTATATTGTGCATTCATACATGGTGATTGGCCACAGAGTATGGCTAATGGATATTAAATAAATATCATACTTTATGAATAACTGCAATTGAATGAAATAGCATTTGAGCGCTTTCTGGTATAATTGAATGTGTGTTTTATTGTAAAGGTAAACGTCCCTTGCGTTGCCGGCGGCCCAATTATAAGCTAGCTGTATTCTCATACATTAT
Source organism: Mya arenaria (assembly GCF_026914265.1). Taxonomy (NCBI): domain Eukaryota; kingdom Metazoa; phylum Mollusca; class Bivalvia; order Myida; family Myidae; genus Mya; species Mya arenaria. The sequence continues at coordinate 22,197,094 of NC_069131.1, read as the reverse complement.
TGATTATTGTCTTAAAAAATAATTGTGAGAAACAGGAATGTTCGACCCACAAAACAATCGAAATAGTCAATTTAAGAAATAAAATCCTTTTTGATCGTTTTGCAAATATTAATGGGTTTTCTCCAGGCATTTCGGTTACCGGACACAAGGTCACACCTTCGCGAAACAGAATGCCATTAAGAACGACTCAGCATTAAAAGTTAAAATAAAACTTTCTTAACAATCATTGTAAAATTAATAAAGCTAAGGCTAAGGCGATGTCCTATACAGCAATCCTAAATATGGCATAAAAACTTGAATTCATTATTTGCTAACCATGCATGATGAGAATATAAGTATCTTCCATGGCCGAGAGTGTAAGATAGGTTCATTCCGACCCGAGCGTAGGGTGTTTTGCGGAAACGAACTTTACCGAGTTTCCGCAAAACACCCTGCGCGAGAGTCGGGATGAACCTATCTTACACGAGCGGCTATGGTAGATGCTTTTTCTTCCACCTCAGTTAAACAAAATTAAGTAAAAATGTATTTTTTGCTGGAACTCTGTTGTGCTTAGTGAAAATAATTGCGTATGGATATAAGTTAGCACGTGGTTGTCATGGATATGCGCGCAATGATCCAGTTAATGTTAATAGTCAAATCGGTCTTTTTAAATAGTTTTAAAGAGAATGAAGCATTATTTCTTGAATGGTGCTTGAAAACTGTTTTATGGTGTCATTTGAAGCGAGAAATAATTAATTAGCGTTCTAAATATTACCATAAGACAAGATTTCCTTGATGCTACTGACGGCAGTCTTCAACAAGGGAGGTAATTACAATGTTGTGACCATTAAAAAGGAGTTCCATACGGGCATTTTATCTTCGCCAGTGGGCAAGATAAGAATATCTAGCATGGTTAAATTATTGGATCTACTTATCTGAGGTGGGAGAAACATATTTACCCTTTGAAGTTCGGTTTAATTAATTCCGGGAATTCAATTTGAAAACGTCGTAAGTCCACAGGCGGACTAAGTTATGGCTCGGTTTAGCTCCGCCAACCATTTAACGTTACGATATGGGATTTATTAGATAGTCAAAAACAAAGAAAACACTATCCAATATGGTACAAGACTATCAAAGAGACCCTTGATGATTAACTGCCATTGCAAAAAACATCGATATATTTACATAATACGGTTTCAATAAATGTTTATGCAAAATGTCAAAACATGTTTCTGCAATAAAATGATTTTCATCAAAACCTTTTTAATTCGAAATTCCCCCTCCCCGCTCAGCTCTCTCTCTCTCTCTCTCTCTCTCTTTCTCTCTCTCTCTCTCTCTCAATTCCTTTAACTGAATAAAAAATTCCCGATTCGGAAACGATAGCAGCTTCAGCTTCATTCATTTAGTTCGTAATCCTCGGTAAATCCCTAGTCGCATTTATAGCAATAAATACGCATGCAAGCTAAGAATTATAACTTAGCCTCCTTTATCCTATAAGAGTCGACCTGCCAAACAGGTTTATGTCATTGTTAAATACGTTTGACCTCTTAAAATTAAACTTGCACATAATGGCTGATTCACTATTACCATATGTAATACCATCGTAAAGCACCAAATCTTAATCAATTAAAATTGTATCTAATTTTGAATCTCTCTTTATTTGTGAACACACGCAATATATACATTGGGTCGATTGTTTAGAACTTCGTAAATGTCAGCAACGTGATTAATAACATCGTTGATATCTTTTACACTTGAACTATTTTATTATGTTTTCATATATATATTAAATAAACAAGTATAACTCAACAACAGTTTTTCAAATATTCTAAGAAATAATGCCGAACAAAAGTGTTAAATTTGTTTTACAATGATGACATTAACAACAGTTTAAATTTAAATTTAACCGAGCTTAAGGCCGGTATTCATATCCTTACATCTGAAGTCATTTCTCAGCTTTAGTCGATAACCGTATATGTTCATACTCAAATTTAAGGAACGGTAAACATGTTTTAAACACAAAACAATGTATATATATATATATATATATATATATATATATATATATATATATATATATATATATATATATATATATATATATATATAATACTAATGAAAATAAAGTACTTTTGATGTGATTTATTTATTAGTATTTATGACTTGTGAGATATTGAAAAAGAAATCGCTTACTTTAGGGTTAGACTGAAGCTTTGCTAAGAAGGCTGGCCTTGAACAATCGACTCATTATGTATAAAATGACAATACAATGTAAAGATAATGTACAGTTGATTTTTTTTAAAGCAGGATGTGTAACTTGGTCCAACAAACTCATGTACGCCTTAGCTCTACCTACCTCTGAACGCGCTGCCCTACCCATACCGGTATGCCCTGGCCCTACGTATTCCTGTACATCTTGGTCATACCCTTTCATGTACGCCATGGCCCTACCTTCTTCTGTACGCATTGAACCTACCTACTTTTGTATGCCCTAGCTCCACCTTCACCTTGTCCATGCCCTGACCCTACATAGTCATGTATGCCTTGTGCCTTTATATTCAATTACGACCTGACTCAACAAACTCCTATACGCATTAGCCCTTCCTACTCCCGTATGCCTTGTCCCTATATATCGCTTTACCACCCGGTCCTACCTTACCATGTATGCATTGTTCCTACCAACTCCTGTACGCATTGGTCCTGCCTACTAATAAACGCATTGACCCTACTTACTATTGTACGCCAAGGACCTACCTACTCCAGAGCGTACTACCGGCCCTAACGCATCGTGTTCGCCATTAAGTACAAATCAGTAAAAAGGTTCAACTTTGGATATTCATGTAACCTTTTACTGGTTGAAGTTGTTCGTAATTCAACTGAATGTTAGCATTTAGAATACTTGAAAATGGATCTGCCATGTCTGTATCCTATACAATTTCCTTAAAGTGTCTCCTCAAGTGTCCAACCCGTATAACATATTGAGACCTAACTAATGAAAGACCCGCTCAAATCGATTACTCGTTCATGTGTTAGTGCTTGCAATTCAAAATGAGTCAGGTACCCACCTGATAAGTTCTGGTTAAAAATAAAACAGAAACTATCGCATAACTAAGAGTTCATTTTTCGAAAACATCACGCACATGGTTTGAATATAGGCCCTTAAGTATCAAACATATCGATATGAGGGTGATTTAAAGCCTTTATATTTTTTCTGTTTGAAGCATAACTTATCAATCAATGAAGTGCTTTCCGGCCCTTCAATGTGTTTGCAACTCCCTAGCGTGATAGACGGGGTTATAAACGGGAGATATTTCTTTTAACAAATTAAAACACTTTCGCAATTGTGATAAATAAAAAATGAAGTATTTTACTATATGCAGCAAAATTGTTGGAAAGCAAACTTCAATGGCATAAGGAGAAATTTAAGCCAAAGAACATTTAAACAGACACAGTTTATTCCAATAATAGCGTTAATGACAATCGATCAACTATTAGGACTAGCCTCGTTATAGGTTAAGTTGTGTCGAATTTATATGCTAGAATAAACAAATATACTTAGTATTCATTTGTGTCGAGTTTAACAACATACAATGTTTTGCAATAAATAAGCAGATTTCTGTTCTCACGAATGACTCCAAAATCATAATAGTTCATGAACAGTGTTAATTGAACGTTTCGTAAATTCCGTTTGATTGGCATCGCATGTGGGTTTTGTCTTTACTGGGTTTTTTTTGTCATAGCCTAGTGTCTGTTTCGCCAGCTTCGGCGTCCGCGTTGTCGTCGTTGTGTAAACATTTGAACCCTGGCCATTACTTAAAAAAACACTCATTCAATATATTTAATTGAAACTTGGTATACAAATTCGTAGAGACAATATGCAAATGTGTAAAAAAAGAGCAGAAACCTTGATTTGATAATTATGGAGTTATGCCACTAAAAAAGCAGTTACAAGGAGGTGTCTTTTCTTGTTCCGCGGCGCTCTTATTTCTATTTGTATTTTTAAGAATATAATTAAAACAAGTGTGGTAAGATAGATGATGTGACGTGTTAAAAGGGCAAAATACAGGATGATACAAAAACAATTATTATTTTAATGCAATATTATGTTTAACTAATGAGACTTTAAAGATCAAAACGATAAAAAGAACAAAAGTTGTGTAAAGATAAAAAGTATCATCCTTTATTGTTGTTTTTTTGTTTTGTTTTTCCATAAATAGCTCCATGGCCATAGATTTCGCGAGTTGGGTTCGACTGATCAATTGACATGTTTCCTTCACTAAACTCAGTTATATTTGAAATAATATAGCTCTCATGAAAGACTTTGCCCATATCAGTGTAACCTCTAAACAATCTTTGTCGACATCCAATATCTTTTAACCACAATGAGCATTATGTCTGAAAACGGTATTTGATTTAATAGCCTGAATTGCGTTTCATCAATATGCTTTGACAATATTGAGCTTAATGTTTCGTGACACATAAACACGTTTGTTTATTCTACATAATGGAAAAGAGTTGTAGAATTTAAAAGATGCGTTTGCACCACTAATTTTAGACATGCTCCGGATAATTTTGATTCAAATTATATGAGCTGAAGCCATATCAGTTTCGCAATATATAATTTTGTAGAAAGCTCTGGAACGGTCTGGAATCTTCGGAATTTCAGTAGCATGCAGAGCAACAATATAATTTATTTTGGCATTTATTAAAGGAAATGTTTTCGAAATGATCCTCCAATTATTCAATAAAATTTAGTCTTTTAAACTGCAACATCTGCAGATAGCAGACTAGTTCCAACTTCCTGAAACATGTAGCACTGAATACAGTGAATGCTTCGTTTATAACAGAGCAACTGCACGTGGTTATCAGAGAAGACCAGTCAAGAACCCCGGATATATCAGGTCATGTGATTATTGCTCTCGAAACAGACGAAATATTGCTGTTGTATATGCGGTGCTATAAGAGCAGATTATCATGTTGTTGTGTAATTATTGCTCTCCAAATAGACCAAATAATTATAATTTCCATGTGTTGCTATCGGAGCGGAAAACCATGTGTTCAATTCCCATTGACGGTAGGATCTTGGAAGTATTTATAGATACTAACAGTACGCAGTAAATTGATGCATAATTGAGTTAACCATTGGTAAGTATTGCATGCTCACTCAGTAACCAAACAATTATTTGTCCATATTACCATCAGACAGTGAATGGTTGACCGGTGTCATCGGATTTCTTGCCCGGACTATACCCGGGTCATCCGTTTATTCTCGGTATGCATTGAAATAAAATGATTAATCAGTACACCTCGGCCATAAAAGGATACTTTAAAAAGAGTCCATCATGACGACGTCTGTTTTTAAAAACGTGTTTCATGAGTTTTTAACAGTCATGGGAAATAGTAAATGTTATAGGGAGGAGATGTAGTGGCATTTAACCTGTTCGATATCGGTCAAATTTAAAATTCTAATAACGTAATTAAGAGACGAATCAAAATCATTCTTTCTAGAACTGTCCTTTGTTTTCGTTATCGAATGGATCCATTAAGCGTTTTGATAATTGAATTTATCGCTGGTGGCATCAGCACAGTTTTGCATATATTGAGGTCAATGCCGAAAGATGCCGGGGTCGTCAAAGGTGTTAGGGTTGTGAAACGGTATATTGCTTCAGGGCGTCAAAGTATCTTGACGAAAGAAAAATAATTAACGAATCTGTGTTTTTTGGTACCATACGTCTAGCGGGTATAGGTAGGTTGAAATCCCAAACTTTTCCAAGCATTATTTTGAGTCGAAATTGAAATAACCATGTGTTGTTTTTATTTAATTTATATATGGTTAAGTCGGTTATCGTTCTGTTATTTGTTATTATGATTTACATATAAGGCTTTCCTTATAGGTTAAGGCCTGAATTTCTTTTTAACATTGCATGTTATACGTAATTATCTCATTTGTAACAGTTTTCTTTGGATGGGATTTGACCACTGTGCCTTTCACCAGTTGCAAGTGCTTAACAAGCAGGGAACATAAAATTACAGTGGATCACAGTGGATCAACATTCAAATGATATTCAATGATACGATTGCTAACACTGGAAAAAACATCAGTTTCTCCTGAAATTGCTAGGATGGTGTAGTCCTAGCTTGTTTTTGAAAATCCTATTAACTACGCGCTAATTAACAATCAATCATTGATTGGAGTAAGACGGCATTCTTTTGTAAATGCTTGTATGATCCTATCGATTCATTTCAAGGGCAAAAAGGAAGCCTTTGATGCAAGTTGTTGTGCATGGCACAATATTGTCGTACAATCATAATTTCTTCACCATTTACTTAACAACAAGGGCGTTTGTAGGATAAATACAGACTTGGCTCGATTCGATGATGAATACACCCGAGGTTCGTTGTTAAGGATCGTAACCTTTTGACTTGCTAGGCGGGTGGGGGCGCCGTGGTAGCTTACAAGTCGAGTTTATCTACATATATCTAAACATTATAATTGTCTTGTGTTATAACATTCTTCATCAAAGTGATCACTATCTTTATAATCTTAAACACCAGTTTTGGATTTTGAATATTATTTATAAACAATTGTTGTAAATGTTCCTAAACGTACATGCATTGCAAATTTTATACTATTACCTGAACATGTTTTCTTCTCAAAAATACCTTCGCGCATCAATGAATAATTAAGTGAATCTGTCTTCTCGTGATCCCATCAATATAAAAATGAAGGTATTTGCATCTGCAGAATTATCGTTGCATGTATGTTCAGCAAATTGTAAGCTAACTGTGAACTGTAATTTAAAAAAAAAACATTATCAGATAAAACAGAAGATTCCATGGCCTCGGAAGATGAATTGTTTCTAATGAACGAATTACATTTACAAAAAAACACACGCTACAAACCTTATAGAAACAGCACGTTTGCTTTAAGATTTTCATCTTATAGCAGTTTACGTCTTAATGAAGTAAAATCAATGTCCCCACATTCTTTTTCCTGTGTGAGCTCTCTGCATGCGGGAAGGCAAAGAAGAAGAAACTATTTGGATTTAACTGTGTACATAATTTACATTCACGTTATTTTCATAATATTGTCGAATCTTCCACTCTTCAAACAATGTAAGGATGATCTAAACCGGGACAATTGGTGACCTAATATTTTATTTAATTAATCGATACCTACTAAGTATGTGTCGTACTTAAATAGGCTTTACGTCATTCGATAACACTCTATTTAGGCCTGATAGGACATTCTATCATCCCAATAGTGTTAATACAGTTCTCTCAATCTTTGCAAAAGGTAAGGTATTATTTATGATTAAAATTAATACTAAAGATAATAACATTATAAAAAAAAACATTACGACGTTCTAATAGATAAACATCAAAAACTTATAGTATTGTTACTTTTTGCATTTGTATTGAGATTCTTTTCATTATGCAAAGTGCATTGTACAATATAAAATCCGAACATACTTGAATCAAGCTTCTTCAATATCCTAAATCAAAAGTTCAATGGGAATCTACCCATCTTATCTCAAACATCTGCATTTAATTTCTTTGAGTGATCTCATAAGAGCAATCTACAGAACTTTAAGAGCAGCTAGTCACATTTATGTGTGTTGTCAGTCCCATTTGTTACTATCATAAAGAAGTATAGAAACAAATAAAGCATATCGATTTTTAACTATTAAATAAAAAAGAGACAGTTTCATTTTAACATCATCATGACCAATATTTAATACCAATAGAAAATGATTGTATGCTTTTAAAGCATGGCCATTTCCAGTTCATGTCTAAATTGCTCTCGACAAATATCCAGTGTGAAAAATTTATTGTGAAATGCTCAAATACCCTTTCCACCTAATCAATTAACATTCTCTTCAAGGAATGTACATATTGATGTTCTTCTGCACAACATATTACTGTAATATAAATTTGAATAAAAAAAAAAAAAAAAAAAATATCCAGTGTTATTAAACGTTATACTTAAATCATTGACAATCTCTATAATTACAACATTAATCGACCATCTAAATGTATTGCTTTTTCTTTCTTCAACTTAAGATTTATTTTATATGAAATGTAAACCACATAAGAATGAATCTGCTTAATAGTATCAAGTTGTAGCGGTTGGCTTCTGGACTAAAAAAGCACAAGGCAATGTTAACTGCTAAATATAACATACGTAGTGATATATTTTTATATAAATATATATACAATTTATACAAATATCAGCCTTTATTTATAATTTTAAACGGTGTTTATTGAACGTAATATATTGTTAATTTAATTTGTATTGCATGTGTATTTGTATTGTTGGAATATCAGCTATGCGTTTATCATAAGCCTTTTATATCAAGCCTAACACTTATGTGTAACTGCAGGGCTTGTCCCCGTAGTTGTCATTGTATTGCTGCATCTTAACTGGTCTGTTTTTCGGCGAACACAATTCGAGGTTTTGTCAATACCAGGTATCGTTGTCGTCGGCTTCGACGTCGTCGTAGTTCAGCCAACACTTGAACTCTGTCCATTACTATCCATTCGTTATATTCAAATGAAACTTGGTACACATGTTGCCAGAGACAATATGCTCGATTGTATTCAGAGGCAGAACTCTGGATTTTATTGTTATGGAGTTATTTTCCTTGTTTGTCTTAAAAACCAATCACAGCTTGTTCCGTGGCGCTATAATTTGTACTTTATTTCAAGGTTATATGTAAAACAAGTTGGGTTAAATTGATGAATTGACGTGTTAAAGGTTTACAGTATAGGTTGATGCATAAACATTATTTTCTTATTTATTGCAATGTAATATTTAATTTGAATATACTTTAATTATCAACACAAAAAACAACAACAAAAAAACATGATTTATGTACAGATAAAAAATAATATCCTTTACAGATGTTTTTTTTTCTTTCTTTTTCAGTTTAAAGCTTCATGGTCATTAATTCCCCAGGTAAAATACTTCACTAAACACAATTGTATTTAATATACTGTGAATAACAGAATAAACGCTCCTAAGTGGAAGTGTCTATATCAACGCCACATCGATACAATCTAAGTGTGACGTCAACTATCTATTTCCATTATTAAGCTGTAATGAATATTGTCTCTGAAAAAACGCTGTTTGATTAACCAGACTGGAATGAGTTTTAACAGTTTAAGTTTCATCATTATGCTTTGACAAGATTGATCTGAATGTTTCGTGACAAACGTACACGGTTATTTATTCTTCATAATGGACAAAGGTAGTAAAATATAATAGAGGTGTTTGCACCACTAATTTTAGACATGTTCCGAATTATTTCAGTTCAAACTATATGAGCTGAAGCCATATCAGTTTCGCAATAGATCATTATACAGAAAGCTCGGGAACGGTCTGGAATCTTCAGAAGTGAAGTCGCATGGAGTGTAACAATTGGATTTAACTAACCAATAGCCAATTGAATTGGTTTTCTATAACAATATCTTCTATCAAACTGCATCACCTGCAGATTAACAAGCTATTACAATATTTCTGTAACATGAAATGCAAAACATGAAACCATTTAGATCACAAAATACAGGATATATCAGATCATGTATTTGTTGCTCTCGGAGCAGACAAGGTTATGTTGTTGTGCATTCGTGATCTCGAAGCAGACGAAATATTCTTGTTGCATATGCGCTGCTATGAAAGCAGAACATCAAGTTTATGTATAATCATTGCTCTCAGAGAAGAAGAAAACTATATAATGTATATGTGTTCCTATCGGAGCAATAACACCCAACCTAACATTTAATAATGTAAATGCCTATATATCTATTATCGAACCGCCTCTGTATTTATCCTCGAACCACACTTGTTCAGTAAATGATGAAAGAAATCTCGAAAGAACCACAATAATGTGCCATACACAACAGCTTGTATCAACGACTTCTTTTTTGCCCTTGAATTGAATCGATATGACCATGCAAGCACTTGCTAAAAAATATTTACAATAGAACGTCGTCTTACTCAAATCAATGATTGATTGTTAATTACGTAGTAAATAGGATTTCCAAATACAGGCTATGATTACACCATCCTAGCAATTCCAGGAGAAACTAATGTTTTTTTCCCGTTCTTGCATTATCATCGAATACCGATTGGTAATTTTATCTTTCGATTACATTGAACATAATGTTGTTGTATATGTGTTGCTATCGGAGCAGAAAATCATGTTGTTGTATAATCATTGCTCTTGATGTTTGATCAACTTGATTACCTTTTACTGCCATGTTAGGGGACTTGTACAATTTTCATTGTCGACAGGATCTTGTCAATTTTTGAAGATGCTAATAGTTCTCAGTAAATTGATGGATACTTTTAGTACACATAGGTAGGTAATGCATGCAAAATGAATAACATTATCCAAAAGAACTGACCTCGGAACTTTTAAAAGTGTCCATCATCGCGGCGACTATATCGAAAACGTGTTATATGAGTTTTCAACCGCCAGGGGGTATATTTCATGTTTAAGGGAGAAGTCGTGACATTCTACTAGTTCGATATGGGTCGGATTCAATTTTGTTCAAAGAGTAATAGGTTTCAATCCTAAACTTTTCGAAGCGATTTTCTTGTATCGAATTTTATATAACAATGTGCTGTTTTTATTCAAATCTTATGAGACTACTATTTTAATGGGTTATCGTTCAATCCTTTCTAAGTATTATTTAACGCAATGTATTACATTTAAGCTGACAAAATGTAAGTAACGGTTTAAGCCATAAAACATTAATTTTCGAACGGAAATATGAAAATCTACAATCGGTATATCTGTCAGAGTGTTTATTCAATTGCTTCATAGAAATAATATCATAGAAAACTATATATTCATTTTAAACGTTCTGTCACTTCAGAGTTATTCAAAAAAACACTTTTGAACCTAAATATACGATGGTAAGCATGCCGGTTATAAAGATGTACACTTCAACTTTCCAATGTCATTTTTTTTACATTTACAGTAACATACCAAATAAATGATACGAATGCAAGAACGGTAAACAATCATCAGTTCCTCCAGAAATTGCTAGGATTGAATACCCAGCTGTATTTGTAAACCAAATTAACTACGCGCTAATTAACAAACAATCATTGATTAAAGTAAGACGAAGTTCCTTTGTAAATACATTCACGGAAATTATTGCATTATTCTATCGATTCAATTCAAGGACAATTGGGAGACCGTTAATACCAGCTGTTTGTGCATGTCACATTATTTATTGGATTACATGTAAGACTTAGTCCATCATTAAGCAGTTGATATCTATTTTTCTGTAAGATAGAGAGTTATACTGAGGCGGTTCAAGAATAAATACAGGGGCGGGTCGGGGATAAATACAGAGGCGGTTCGAGTATAAATACAGATATGGTTTGATGATAATTACATGGGCGGTTCGAAGATAAATACAGAGTGTTCAAGGAAAAAAAACAGAAGCGGTTCAAGAATAAATACAGCGTTGGTTCAAATATATGTTTTACGACGGGGTGCAACTTGGGAAATACCACAACATCTATAGAAAACCAAAATAAAACAGATTCAAACCAGTTTGTTCTGGACCTTAAGTAACAGCCCTTTGAAAAGGGATTAGGTAGAAACTGGCATGTATATGTTTCTTTACCTTCCTTTTTATCGATCTTCACTCATAGCTACATGAACATGTAAAGCAGGTCTTCTGTTACAATTGATATGATAACAAATGCAACAAAATTTGGCAAATTTTCCAAATATTAAACTTTTTGTTCAAGTTTTGCATGTGTGTTACCCAGTAAATTTACCTTTTATTGACCGTTCCAAGGCGGTACCTAACAATCCTTGATAAACACCACTTGTTTTATAGAATCTATGAACTGTGTTGTTTATTGAGTTTTGTACTGTTGTTCATGTTTTTGGTTTGTCTGTGCCATTAGACGGGGTTTAATTAAAAGTTCTGAGCTTGTTTCTGTATTGTTTTATATAGACATTGTAAATATTTATACATCTGGAATACCACAACAAACAATGAAATTCGTTTTCTTCATTATTACATGCAATACATAGACCATCTCATTGCAAGTCTCGTTAGTTTCATATCTCTGCTTCGCTCTATAAAGTACAAATACTCTACCTTCCGAAAAAGCAGTCCATTGTGTCACTTTGCATGTATTAACATTTAACAAATCAATAAAAACAAATGTATCATTAACGATATCAACGGTGAGGATATTCTGCCTAAGGCTTGCTTGTGGTTCTATATGTACATGGCATTGTTCAGGTCACTCAGTTAATGTATCAGTTAAATCCTTAGTAAACAACTTTACAAAAGTATCTTACTTGCATTGTTACTATTACCTCCCCATTATGGTGAAGAGGCACAATATATGCTTCTGTCCATCTAAGTATCTTGAAAATAACTAATAGTATATAATTAATTGAATTTATTGAATATATTCCATAATACCTTATTAAATTTGTCATTCATTGAACCATTTTTGAAACATTCATTAAGAAAATAATCATGTCAAATGGATTCTGCATGCATTAAGCTCTGATTTCATTTACGTTTATGGGAAAATTCAAACATAATATCCATTTCTCCATTCCCGTTTATTTCATTGAAATCAATACTTTCCAAATATGGTTGACTAAAATATGTGAATCTGTGTAGTGGTTGTCTCGAAAATTTCTTAAAATCCATAAGAAATAAGTGAACATGCATTATATACTTCAGAGATACTCTCACAAATTGAAGGTTTAAACAACTATTTTTTGTATTGGAACGACCCATTTTTTGCGAAAATCCATGGCAAACAGTTCTATAAGACTGCTGACAAAAAAGTTGATCGCAGATTTTTATACTTAAGTTCAAAATTTGATGTGTTATGGATATTTATTGAACCGTTAGTAACGGCTTAGGCCATAAAATATTAATTTTCATTCATCGTTGGTTTGCAGACATTAACGCAAATATTTGCTCTTTCTAAGACAAAAAATAAAAAGTTGTTTTAATTGTATATCTGTGAGAGTGCAGCTTTAAAGCATTTTTAATTATATATTCTAGTCTATAGTTATAAGATTATTTATCAAATTCATTACTATCAGTATTATCTTAAACATCAAATTTAGTATTTTGGAAATTCTTTTTAAACAATTTGAAACTATTGTAAATATTCATCTGTTTCTGCATTGCAATTTGAAAAATTAAAACTATTATTTTAACTTTTTTATTTCTTAAAAGTTTCTTCACGCAACAATTACAATAAATAAATATGTTTTATCCTAATCCCATCTTTATATAATAAGATCATTTGATATGAATGCTTATTTTTGAATGTATGTTCAGCAAACTGTAAAGTTAATTGCGAATTGAAACTAAACAACTCATTGATCAGAAAAGAGGATAGGGTTCCATGACCTCATAAGATGAATTTGTTTTTAATGGAAATATTTAAAAAACAACAACAGTCTACTACACAAAATCTTTAACTTCACGTTTGTTTTAATGCTTAATCTTAGAGCAGTTAACCGGTTTATATACAAGACCATAACAAGTTCACACAGTCCTCCTCAATAATTAAATTAAAAAGTATCATCGAAATGGGTATGTTACGTAATGGTAATACATTTATGTTATCTTATATTTATACTTAATCTAGTCTCGTGTATAAATTTTATACACGAGACTAGATTAAGTATCCAGACATAGCGAGGTGTTTCAATAAGATTGATGCAAAAGTTTCGTGAGACATTTTGACTTTTTTTTTCCTTGATTCGGGAATGAGTTGTACAATGTTTGTCTTTTAAAGATACATACAAGTATGCGAAAGCTGCTCAGTCGTTTTTGAAGCAGCTGTTTCATGTCTGTCTTCTAGAAAATATATATAGAAAACGTAAATTGTGTTTCCAAAGGAAATATATTACATTTGATTTTTTTTAAAACCCAACCTCGTTAACTATCTGTTGTGGATAACAAATTCGCCCAATAGTTATCAAATTCTACAAATGTGATAACATTTTCATAATGAATAACAAATCGGCCATTTATTGAACTGAATATATAAAACTACACTTTATAAAGAGGGTAATTTAAAACAGCATTTATTTATAACGTCAAATCAAAACTTTATAAAAACAAGTAGCGATAAATATATTGTATCAGGCTTTAAAGAAATTTAATTTCACGATCAAAAGATCTTTTATGACAGAGAGACAGACATACAGACATTGTTTGAAACTATGAGCATCACAAACGATCTGCCTTAGTAAAAAAAAGGTTTTAAACTGCGTGATCATAGAGTTTTATAATAAAAAGCATCATTGTACGAAAACATTAAATTAAAAAATTAAAATTAAACATTATTACAAAAAAAACGCTAAATAAATCCAAATGATTACCTCAGTAAAATTTTACAAGAAAGAGACGTCATGTTACCGCCAGCACAAACAGCGGTTTTAAAGATAAAATTAATCTGCAAAATATTCATAAAAATCAAAGTCTTGATAGTTGAGTTATGTAAGGACGCCACATTCAACCTTATATTTTGTTTGAGGAATTCATCATCAAAATCAAGAAGGCAAGTACTCTTCAAAGTATTGGCGTTATATCCAGGGTTGAAATAAATCCAAGCAATTTATTGAGTTTATCTGCCCAAATAGCTGCTGAAAACATTTTTATTTTACATTTTTTTTTTAAAAAATCACCATACAAATCGGAATGAGCAATATTATTAGCAATCAACGATTTAAGACAACTATTGTAGTTTGATATAATATTATTATGACCATTAACAAATTTAGAGAAAGTTTTCCTTAATTTATGATATCTGAAACCCTGTTTTAGAAGTTTTCCCGTCATAAGTTTACTGCAAGACCTGGGTTTTGTTACATTCGTACGTATTCTTGCAAATCTTATTAACTGTGCAATTAAAACACCATCTGATGGTGTATTAGGAACATCTCCATCTCAGGAAGGGTAATAATTATGTTGAAATTAAAATCATCACATTTATCATAAATATTGATATTCAATATATCTTCCCTTATTACGAGTTGCAGTTCTAAATAGGATGCTTTTAAATTGGATGCATTAGATTTATTATGTTGCAATTGTGAAGGGTATATCGATTTAATATTATCTGTAAAGACCGGATAATCCAATCTTAGAATATCGTCAATACATCTAAAAGTGTTATTGAATTTATCAACAAGGGCAAGATCTCCAGACTTTGATATTTTCAACATATATTCACTTTCATAGCAGTATACAAAAGGTCTGCAAGTAAAGATGCATAGTTAGTACACGTTGGGATGCGTATTGTTTGCTTGAATGAACATTTACAGAATTTTAAGAAAAAAAATTATTCAGTAAAATGTTCATACTTCAACGACAATTTTGCATGTCCAATAGATATATTTATCTGAGCGATCATTGGAAAAAAACTGTTTTTATTATTAACTGCCAAATTACTTGTTTTCTTCCTAGCAAAGGTGTTTTTTTTTGATAAGAGGAGTTCATTTGTTTGCAACTAAATACTGTGGAATAGAATGTATAAAGCGTTGGAAAGTTATAAGTATTTAGGACTGAGACCTTATATCGTCTACTTTCAAATTCATTAACTACACCAAAATGATTGTTGCTTGACCAAAAGAGATTAATTCCAGAGTTCTCATGAGTTTTGCTGCTATATTTGTGCACATGCATTTTAATCGCAGTTAAGCATGTTTAGTAGAACAAGACATGAAATTAACTATAAATTGTGCTTTATACGTTTTTTATGCATTTTAGGTAACCAATGTATTATTAGAGTGATTTTATGATCATCATACAACACAACTTGAAATTTATCATAAGAATCTTAACATATGACTTTTAATAACACTTTGTTTATCGAGTTGCCAGGAAACGTAGGTTCTAGAAGATTGTAACTCTTCAATATTAGTCGTTTCATAATATAAACGTCAAAACTATGATTACATTATTTCCTGATTTGTTAGCTTGAACGAAAACAAATTTTCTTGTAGTGAGTTGATATCAATGATCAGCTTTATCGAAAAAGACTTTTGGAGGAGGGCAGTCCATTATTATTAAAAAGCTTTATTTTCTTTTCTTTAAGGGGCTATATTTTATGAATCCTCGGCATTAAGGCATTAAGTTCAACCCCTTCACTTTTGCACCAACTTTTACAATATTTAGATAATGTTTCAGTCAATTACTTGTATGGAAATTAATTTCAGATGCTATCCGGTATTTCGGACCTTTATTGAGCAGTTTTCTAAGGAAATTGTTTTCTTAATAAAGTTAAAAATCTCTTGTAACAATATTTCCATCAGGGTCGTAGCGGTAAACTGAGTCAATACAATCGCATGAAGAAGGTGTATTTGCAGACATGTCATCTTCTGCTTCCTCTTTATTATTGTTAAATATGACATTTCGAATACGCTTTTTATAATTTTAACACATTATTGGCCCTTCTTTATTCCTAAAATATTAAAATACTGCGAAATACATTTTTCCACATGTTTATTCTTGAATAAACCATTTGAATTGATAAGGTCTTCACCCTTGTTGCTAAAAGAAAGAATAATACAATATCTTTTGCGTGCATCAACATTCGCAATAGTAGGGTGAAGATAATGCGTTGTATAATCATTAACAATACAATCAATCACTTGAAGGTCTGATTAATTGCATGTAATAGAGCTAACAAAGATATGAAATAAGTTGTTTAGTGACATGGGGTTTAGGTTGAATTTCTACAGTCACATAGTGTTCATTGTTTTCAAAACTCCTATTACCTGAAATCTGTTCCTTAATATATAAACCTATCAACAACTTCAATGTCATTGTTATTATATTGTTTCATACAGTTGTAAACAATTTCAAAAGGCTATATCTAATGGTATTTGAATATTAGTATATCCCACTCTATATATCATGGAACAATGACTCCTTTCGTTCATTTGTCAGGACAATTCATGAAAAGAATATTGCATTAACAGTGTCACGCAAATGGGATCCAATGACATATAAGGTATCGATTAAATGAATATCCATTCAGTTTAACATCTTTGCGAATTTCTTTAGTTATGTTTAATGATTTGGTTTCTCATTACTTTTTCTAATGTAAAATGCATGTCTAGTTAACCGACATTGGAATCTTTATTCTTCAAAGTTAAGATGTTTAAAAAATCTCTGGATCAATATGAGCATTCTTGACGTCAACATTTCTAAGATTTGCAAACCATTATCTTAATTTGCCTACCGTGGGTGTTCATTATGGAACAATTTACCACAAGATTTAAGAAAGATCAAAACCTTGAATAAGTTTAAGTCCTCTATTTAGGCACACTTGTTGGACAAGGACTGTTCCTCTTTTATTCCAATATTATTTTTGTAATCATGTCTTAGATAGATTTATCAGAGTACATACTCTTATGTTTTTCATTATAAAGCAAATTTTATGGTATAATATTTCATTTTATAATGCTCTAAAATGTCTTCCTATGTCAACCAATTAATATAAAAAGGACCACAATGGAAATAAGGGATTTTTAATCTCTTTTTGTGTTATCCTATTTCCAATATAATGTGGTTTTAACATGGATGCATTTATTTATTTGTATTTTTTATCATGTATTTAAATGCCATGTTATGTACATTTTATTTCTGAAATAAATCTATCCATCTATCTAATTCCTCTAGGCATATATTGTCAGATATTTGTGTAGATTTAATGGATAATTTAAAAAATTATAACGAGCTTTTTATTTCTGTTTATATATGTGCTTTGCAATGTTTTAAATTGGTTTCTATTCTCACCAGAATGTATGATAACATTTACATATCAGCACCTCATATGTATGCCCTATCACATTACATAGGAAACGATTTTATTTTTTAAACAAAAGATTTATCATGAAATGTCATTATTTTGAGTATATATATTTTTTTCATAAATAATACCAAAAAATATTACATATTTTGTTCCAAAACCCGACAAGTGATTCCAAATTTTGAAAAATAAAATATCTTGCACATACGCATTCAAATTGGAAGTGAGATAGCTATAATGAAAAACAAATTAAAAAATATATATACAGAAATGGGATTTTCTATCATAAAAACAAACTAACATAGAATACCAATATGTCTTCTTTTCTGTTCTGAATACCTGCAATTATTTAACAAAAAAGGTACACAGTTCAATGTCGAACATAATTATTTTTTACATTATAATTTCTACTAAAAGTTTGTTAAATAGTTTAAATATAGTATGCTCCTACGAAATGTCCTACTTTCTGCAAGATCTATGTTTACTTTGTATAAATATCGTATTGAAAATATTGATAAACGAATGGAAAAAGATGTACGACATCTCTTTAGAAGGTGATAGAATCAATAAGTTAGGGCTTTGTTTTATTGATAAGTTTCCTCAAGTTAATGCATACTTTGATAAGATTTACCTTTTACGTTTTATCTTTATTAAGGATTGTGGGGATAAGAGTGAGGTTTGTGCACATGAACTGGTTCAACCCCCCAGTAAATTTACATTTTACTGACCGTTCCAAGGCGGTACCTAATAATTCTTGATAAACATACCTAATTTTATATATAGTATGTATGCACTGTGCTGTTTGTGGAGTTTTGTGCTGTTTTCCCATGTTTCCTGTTTGTGATTTTTGTGTTCTATGTATTTTGCGTTTGCCCAGTGCCACTAAACCGGGTTTGTGTTTAAACGTTTTGCGACTGAGCTTGTTTCTGTAGCTTTTTTCATAA
Organism: Mya arenaria; assembly: GCF_026914265.1. NCBI lineage: Eukaryota > Metazoa > Mollusca > Bivalvia > Myida > Myidae > Mya > Mya arenaria. Next base: position 22,178,335 of record NC_069131.1, on the reverse strand, counting down.
ATATTCCGTTGAAGGCAGTTTGGAAATATATTACTTTCTAACAAATGTGACACTGGTTCCTAAATAGAGTCCTTAAAAGTACAAAAATGGGGCTGTCGCACAAGGAAGCAAGCAATAAATCATATAATATATTCCAACCATGTGTATAAAAAGAATTTGTAAAAAAATACAATATTACAATAATACAATGAAAACTACAGATTCAAAATACAAAATTTCAAACTAAAATTACTTGATCTTTGACGTGTTTTGTGAAATTTAACTTTTATTCAAATAAACCGCAAGCAATACCATTCAAAATGGAATCAAAACTATAAGGGTTTCCAAGGCATAACAATTTAACATTGTGGCCAATAGAAAGAGACATTTCTTTCGTTTAAAGATACACTCTTACTCCCAAATAAGATTTACCACAAATAATATAATTGTTTAAAAATACAAGAAAGGATTGATAAATGTCGAAAACAATGGTTCTTATAAATGAAGGATACCGAGTTTAATTTGAAAGAAATGTGCAGAAAACACGGCAGTTCTACCTTATGAGACCGGACCAGTAGATAAATGTAAATCTTTTAGCATTCACCAATCATTTAATATTTTTGGGTATTTAGCTATTAAAACCACCGTTACAATCTTGTTATCATTTATTGATATTTTCAATAAATGCATTTTGTAGGAAGTTAGTAAAGGTTAATCACTCAAAATCTATCTTCGTTATATATATATATGTATATCGTTTTTGAATAAGAGTGCCACTATACTAATACTTTAATCTCTGCTATCAATTTCATGTTGAACACCTCAAATGAAAGGTTAAACGATTGAATTTGTGATCTCTTTTTTGATACAAACCCACTTAACCTGTCACATTTAAATGCGACCAGTGAATAGTTACGTGTCATAATCATTTTAACTATCAAAACATATCAGATATCCAGTTATGAGGTTAACTGCTATTCCATTAACAGGATAATAGACACACCTTCCATATATTGTCTAGTGTCAATAACGTTATAACATCAATGTAATAATCGACATTCGAGAAACAAATAAGGCAGAACGGCGACAGGGAACGCAAAATTGTCTAAATACAACATTTAAAGATGCACTCTTACTCCCCAGTAAGATATACCACTATTAATACAATTGGTTTAATGTATCAAAAAGAATGAATACATGTCGAAAACAATACTTCTCATAAAGGATCCCGAATTTAAATTGAAAGAAAGGTGCAGAAAACACGATAATATTAAATATTTTAGCACTCACCAATCATTTATTTTTTTGCGTTCTCAGCTATTAAATACACTGTTAGAATCTTGTTATCAGTAATTATTATTTTCAGTAAATGCATCATTTAGTAGAAAAAGGTTAATAATCAGTCAAAAATTTATGCTCGTTATACATATGTATGTATTTATTTTGAATAAGAATGTCACTTTAATGACGTCACAATATGGTTTCTGGTAATTCGAGATTACCGCCACAATGAATTATAATTCCGCATTGAATCGACTGGTCATGCAGCAATGCACAATCCACTTTCTAAGCCAATTTCTCTGTTTAACTCAACTGCAGTTAGGATTGTTTAGAAAGTCTTACGATGAATAATCGGTACACGCTAACATTTGTATAGCCCTTCGTCACAAAGAGAAGTTAGTGTAATATAGTATATAAAATGATTGTCAATATATCCACAGCCTTAAACAAAACCAAGCAATTCATTGAGTCTATCTGCCAAACCAGCTGGATTATTTTCATTTAACGATGTATTGTTAAAACATCACCTTAAAAAATGGATGAGCCGTACTGTTAGCAACTCGTGACAAATATAATTGTTACGATATGATACGATACGTTAAGTTTATTGCGTAAAACATTATACAATGTTCATAGCATATAACATACAATACAATGAATGGAGAAAGTACAGAAATACAATTTTCTGGAGCAATTTAACATGCATGATATAACATCCTATAGTTGTTCGGGTGTGGTTATAAAAATATAAATATAGCTAAATTTGTTAGTATAATTACATTAAATAACAGCACTTCAGGTATAAAAGGAAATACGTGCCTAGTTATGTAAAACCTCCCTTAGCTGGTTATTAAAGTAGATATATTTTGCTAATCTATATATGTTATTCTTTATGTTACAACTTAACATGGATTCGAATTTATTTAACGTTGGCTAGTGGCAAAAATAAGGCTTTAAAAAATTGTTTCTTAATTCCCTATATTTTGGGCACACAAGTATAAAATGAAATTCAGATTCTACCTGATTCAGATTGCATGATACACATATTCTTTCATTTACGGGTGTGTCAGTATATCTTCCCGTCTCGATTCGAAGTCTATGGGCAGAAGTTCTAAATCGCGCAAGAGTATATCGAAATTTGCTTTCATGGATTGTTTGTAAATATTTTTCTCTAATGAAAGCATGTTTAAATAAGGCGTATGTTCTTATCCTAGATGAATTATTGATATCTGCGTACCAGCCTTGGCAATAGTTGTCTATAATTCTCTTTTTGATTGCCTCAAATGTGTAATTATCAATACTTTCGGGTCGCCAAATATCAGAAAAAACCATGTTCATTCAAAATATGTTTAACTTGAGTGGCCCAGTTTTTATTTTTATATGTTTTATTATTTGAATCGTCTGTTCTGTCTCCTCTTTGTTATGCTTTTGTTACAATTGATAAACATTAGTCTAGATGAAATGGGTTAACATTTAAGAGGATATTTTCCTTTTTTAAATAATATAATTCAATCTTGTTATAAATAGATAAATTTTGTTCCGCCGAATCAAAGGATAACCTGGTCTGGTTACATGAATGTTCTACGATTTTAAACGTGTTAGTAAAGCGCTTCTAAATCAATTAAATAAAAATAGTTTTATCTCGGAGAAGATTAAGTTGACACTTATATTATGGATACGCAAAACCATGTGATTAATGGATGTGTCTCCAACTGATATAGTAAGCAATAAATAAGATGCATTTGGGACCCTTGTGTAAACAATTGTATCGTACGAGCTTTTTTCGTATCAGTATCAATAAGGAATAATGCTATTTATTTCGACACACATTCTTAGAATAGAGAGGTAAGATTACACAGAAAATGAAAATTCAATTAAAAATATTCCATTAAATTTATGGTAATACATATACATACAAAACTCATGATACAAAACATGTATTCCGTTTAAAAGAAGTAAAAAAGATAAAGTGTCAATTACTTTCAATTTTCTACTTAACATGACAAATCATTAACCTTCAGTCTATAACACAAAAATGACTGTTTATTATAATTACTTCAATTCTGAAAAATTCACTAAAATTGCAGGGTTTTTTTCTGACCACAGTTTTTGGAATTTAAAACTTATGTATTTCTTATCTGACTTTGCTCTGTAAAATGGCATTATATAAATTATATAAATGAACTTGTCTCATATGTCTTAACCAATGGAATTACTAGACATAAAATGTTACTTTATCCTTTGAAGTGCTGTTGCGGAAACAATCATCGGAAATCCATTACGTTGTCTGGCATATATATTTCATTAATTTAAAAGGAACGAGATAAAACGATATTTATTTTGCCATAAACTTACAGGTTTATTTTTAAAATTAGCCACTTTCTTATGACAACTACGGTTTTATTAAGGAATAACTACTTTCATTTGCGTTGTGTCTTACATCCATAGCATTAATCGCTTCGTCCCATGCGCTCTGTTGGCATACAAACAGATATTCAGACAAATATGAGAGGTATTGAGTATGTAATGCAACTGAAGTTTGTTTGTGATTATATAATATAAAACACAGGGACAAGCTTAGTAACGAAATAATAATTATGTTCTTCTCGCTTATGGTGTGTATTTGTGTTATGTCATACATATTTTAACGTTTAATATTGATACAAACAATGTAATATAAAGCAATTAATCAATTAATATAATTCCTGTTGTTCAAGCCTTATCTGTATACCCTCCAAATTGCCATTGCAACTCCTTTGTATTGTACACAAAGATTAACGATGGAAACTATGTTAGAGTTTCAGAAAATGTCTGATAAACCCCGATGTCCACACATTGCTTTATGAAACACATATATAATGAATTGTATGAAATAGTCCCAAAGTATAAATTTTTATGGTAATTGTAACTTGGAGGCGGAGGATTTTAATGATGTTTTTTTTTTTATTTCAATTAACCACACACGGCTTTTCCAGAACTTGATAAAGTTATAGGTGTTAAAGAAAATAAATTTGATGTTAAATCATTGAAAAGACGTAAAGCATTTGGCAGTGACTATTTATTATATTTTATTGAGTCTGTTGACGTTTTATCATCGCTGTTTAACAATATATTAGGTACGGGTGTCTTCCCAAAGCAATGGACTGAAGATATTTATATCCACCTCCACAAACCGGGTTCTGAATCTCATGTTAATTGCTAATGATGAATAATATTTAATTAAGGTTGTCTATCAAAAATATTAACTTTTGTTATCATATCGTGTTATGTAAATTATGTGACGAATATAATATAATTTTGGATGCTCGATTAGGTTTTCGAAAGAGGCAATCTACAACTGATGCCATTTTAATTCTTTATTTTTTTATTCAAAATTATCTATTTGTCGATATGATGAAATGTTTTGATACTAATTATATAAATGCATTATGGTTAATGATGTAAAAATCTGTCCGCGACATGTATCAAAAGGCAAATCGTGTGTAAAATCAATAACTGCATATTCCGATATATTAACTTACGAAGTTGGCTTTCCTTCAGGGGAAGTTGTGTCCACTTTATTATTTTCATTATTTGTAGAAGATCTAGAGTGTTATTTACAAAATGGTATTAAGTCGCGTCTGCACCTAGATAATATTATTTGCTGGTGACATTGTCATTGTATGCAAATCTCCTGAAGATATTCAAGATCAATTAAAAAAATATCAAGTTATTGCAATACATGGGGATCAAAGGTAAATACTGATACAAAATTTTGTTTTTTGTAAAAGAACCGGGCTTTGCCTAACGAAAGATGGACTTATAATAGGCAGGACAAACGAGTTGTTTACGTTTTAGATATTTATGTGTTGTTTAATAATATTGGTAACTTTAGTTAGAACCAGGAACATTTGGAAAAGCCATTAAGGCAATGCATGTTTTGTTTCTCAAATGTCACGATTTTGATTTTAAACCCAATATCATGTGTCAACATTTTGACGCCTTTGTTGGCTCCATCTTAAATTAATAAGCAGAGGTATGCCGGCAGCCATCCCCCAATCGTAAAAATAATTATTTTTGTTTTATCAGTATTTACAACTAATTTCCAACGAATACAAAATATTCTGATAATAACTTTAGACCCTTGCAATTCCGCAGCGTTATTAGCAAACACAATAATATAATCAGCATAGATAATTAGAAATTTTTTAAACGAGTCAATAGTGATACCGCCATGTACTCGCATTGTTTCTCTGCGACTGCTATACATTGAATCTGGCATTAAGAGCTGAGATACATGAAAAAACACAAGCATTTACTCTATTACTCCTGTACAAAATGAGACATTGTCTCTGTCAAGATTATAATTCAAGTTTGGTTCTTCAGACAGTAGGTGAAGCCTTAACAGGATGACTTAAAAACTCATCCAATAATTCTAGTTGTCGTACACACACGAAACTATATGCGAATTCATTCGCCTTTTGTCAACCTCAGCATGGAATAGACTCCCAGTTGAAGCACAAATTATTGTTTCTGTTTTTAAAGCTTTCTTCAAGTCGGATAATCCTACTCCAAATAATCTGTTTTATTATGGAAAACGCCTATTATAGGCCAGTCACACTCGCTTACGGAACGAACACAGTTCATCACATTTTTGTTAAAATATTGTTTATACTTATCAAATGAGACTTTAGCTCAACTCTGTGGAAGCATTGACTGACACAACGCTTCGAAATTTACTATACGGTGATTTTACCCTGACAGAAGAGCAAAACAAGACAAAGGTCGATGCAATTTACCTCCTTATTCAAATGTCAAAAAGATTTGATAGCCAGTGAACAGTCTCATCTACATATTAATAACTACCCCCGCCCAGATAATTATGTCTACTTTCTGTAAACAAGTGATATCCAGCACTATCAATCAGAGCTCAGGGGAAATTTGGCAAAGGAAGTATTCCATTTAAACCAACCACCCTACCCTCTTTCTTCCTCTTTTACTTTCTCCTTTCGTTCTCGAAGAGAGTAAACGACAATTTATTCGATTAATGAAAATATTTAGATTACCTTTACATTGTTTAAAACACAAAAGTATTATAATTTTAACTAGTCTTTTCGGTGCACGTCTTCTGTATATAGTTTTCATTAAAACAATTAATAATATTGACTAAAGCAAAATAATTTACATTTAACTTAAATACCACTACTTAAATATATTTAAAAATATAATCTCACCGTGTCATCTGCATTGTAAGCTGTACAAATGTTCGTCACTAACTGTGTACTTTTTTGCTAAGGCTTAAAGAGGATCTCATAAGATATAAACAAATATTTATCTTTCGTTCCGACCCTTTTCTCTAGATTGTACATGTGATTGTGTTTGTCTTTACGCTATGTATGTATACGCTGAGGAATAAAATATGTTAAAGTAAAATAGTTCAAAAATTTGTAAAATCAATATTTTCTTCAATGTTTAGAGTTAGGTATCCTTTACATGATGTTATATTATACCGAAAGCATCCTTATCATTTACATACATGAATTATCATGTGATTAAAAAGTGTGGATGTGTGTGTGTGTGTGTGTGTGTGCGTGTGTGTGCGTGCGTGCAGCGTGCGTGCGTGCGTGCGTGCGCGTGTGTGTATGTACATTGCTTCGCGTTTATTTATATGGATACACGTCTTAAACTTGTCTGTCGTTTTACTGTTTTGAGGATTGAATCCCGTTTTTTTGTGCATTCATGCAATAAAAACGGTCGGTTCGATTTGGCAAATGAATGGAGCGCGTTAGAGATTATTTGGAATAAAAAGGCGCAGTTCTAGCATTCCTTCTGCGTAAACGCACGAAAAATATTATTAAAACCTGTCTGTTCAAATTATTTCAAATATGAAATCGTTCAGGTGAAAGTGGTGAACCATAAGGATAATATGTTAAAAGTCATATTCCAATGATCCATTGTTGTACATCTTTTCTTTTTGATTTATTTAAAGAATAAAATAGTTTATGTTAAAGTGGTGTTCCCCAAGCAAATGTATTAAGCGGTGTTTTACAAGGTTCCGTACACTGACGTACCTCTTTTTGATTTATTAAATCACTTCATTTTCGTTGCTAATTAATGCTACATCACAATTGTCTAGTCATACAGTTATTGACGTTAGTATTGGTAACTAAATGAAATGGAGACGCCTTCATTTAAAAAAAAGCTTTACAAGAACTAACGCTAGCCTTAAGTTGGATCATTCACTGAGTGAATGAAAGTTTTCACTTATATTGCAAAAACTAGCAATTGAAAGGAATATTTCTTCCTCGAGTGAGAATATTCTATTAAAGGGACAATTTTATTCAAAAGAAATACATACACATGAATAACAAACATCAAATTTGACTGATAACCCTTTAACTACTTAATAAATAATGAAGTTATGGGAAATTTTAATTACTGATAACAAGATTGTAACCGTGTATGTAATAGCAGAAAGCGCAAACATATTAAATGATTGGTGAATGCTGAAAGATTTACTGTGGTCTACTTAAGTCTCATAGGGTAGAAATACCGTATTTTGTGCTCATTTCTTTAAAAATAAACTCGGTATCCTTCATAAGAACCATTGTTTTCGACATTTACTCATACTCTTTGGAATATTAAAACAATACTATAAATTGTGGTTAATCTCATTTGGGAGTAAGAGTGCATCTTCAAATAACCCGAGTCATTAGTCTTTTGCGAGAAAAAATGATTCACGTACAATTGCAGCCTGCCAACCATTATTATTATCTGTTTAACCTAGAAGCAAAATAAAACCGCTGCTTATTTGGTCACACACAACATTGAAGGGTCCTCGTTAAATGATAAGGAAAAAGCCCTAACGTCACAAACGTGCTGTTTTTCTTGAGTCAATGGTTGTTGACAGGTCTGCATAAAATCTAGAACAATGAGGACGACATAACGTAATGTAGAGTTATGCTGGCCTATTGTTTTAAGCACGCGTGCCACTTAACAGCTTGTCATAAAGTGTTAAGGAAAATGTCTCCGTTGTTGCTTCAAATGGAAAACTGCAAATGATCGCTTTTTCATCCGTATCAGTGATTTTAAAGCTGAAATGCTTTTAAATTTTAACACAGAGTCAATCGGTTGTGAAGAGAACAAATATCTTTAGCATCAAAACGTAAAACAACCTACGTAAAATGATTAACCTGGCTAACAAAATTGTTTATTCACTGTTGATATTTAAACAGCTTTTACAGAACAAATTGTGGTCTCAATGTTTAACGTTTGCTAAGATTCTGGAAATATAAGTCTAGATAAAACAAGTCTGCATCGTAGAAATAAACAAGAAAGAAATTAGCCAAGTATTATCCTTAACTGCAATAATATACTTAAGTTTATTATGTATCAATATCAATCGTTTCACCGACACAAACGATAACCTGGTCTAGTTACATGCATGTTCTTTACGCTATATCAAAAGTGTTAGTCACTCAATCATATATACTATGACTTATAGTATTAGCATGTATAATATAGATTCCTCCTTTCTATTCTTTGAGAAGAAGTCATTTGATAATTATAATATACATGAGTGTTATAGATGTGTTTCCAATTGATATAGTAAGCAATAGATTAAAAGCTTTGGACCATTTTTCACCTTTTCGAATCAGAATTATTAGGGAAAAATATTTCGTAGAATCAGAATTAATAGGGAAAATATTCGTAGAATCAGTATCAGTAGGGAAAAATATTTCGTAGAATAAAGATAAGGTTTAATTCAAGTAAAACAAATCAATGGAATTTGTGACAAAACCATAATGTCAACCTGAGCCTCTGTCCTAGGTATATATGTCGTATGACCGTTGAAAACTTTACCCCTCTTTATACACATACAATCCTCGCCAAACTCATACATATATACCGTTTTAAAAACCACAAAAAGATATGCATTGTTCTTTTTATATAATTATTAGGCTAGCAATCAGTATTATAACACAAAATTGTTCATTTTATTAAAACTCTGCAAAAGTATCCAAAAACGTACGAATTTTGTCACGATTTCTACCACAGTTTATGGCTGTTAAGTACTCTTTTATTCTTTATCTTTCGATAACGTTTTCGAAAACATCAAGTACATGAATAGGCGACCGAATATTGGATTACACACCTCCACCAAAGTAATTACAAGACAAAGTTTTAATACTTCATCATTTGAAATCCTGTGGCGGAAACGATCACCGGAAATCCATTAGGTTGTCTAGCAAATATAATTCATTAATTTAAAAGGTACAAGAGTGTACGTTTTACACTTGTAGATTTTGTCATTTACTTACCGAATTATCATAAAAATTAGTGAACATCTGAAAATAAATATGGCTATATTATTGAGAAAGTAACGGTGATTTTTTCCATAGCAAACGTCCTTCACCCTGCGCTTTTTTTAAGCTTATACAGATAATTAGACAAACGTGAGAGGTATTCAGTATAGAATGCAATTGAAACTTCCTACGATACTACAAAAGAAAATACTTGGACACGCCAAGTAACAAAATATGTTTTGTATCGAGTATGATTCTTTTCGTTGAGATAGTTACTTCAAATCTCTATAACGTTGAATATTGATTAAATAAACCGACTCATAAATTAACATTTCCTGTAATTTAAAGATTTTTAAGCCTCCTGTATATCTTTCAAATTGACTTAGGAACTCTTTTGTATTGTGAACTCAAAGAGAGGCAAGATACCCACTTAATGGTAAAAAACCAGAGATCAATTGATAGAAGGATTCTCTGGCGTACATATTGTTACCTTCAAACATGAGTATTGAATGCGATGGGTTTTCTGAATATTATACACTTTTGTAGACTTTAAAAAAGCGTTCGATTTTAAAATTTGTCATAAGTGTTTTTAACCAAGACATTCTTTGCACATGAAATTATTTGCATTAGAGAAGCAATGTTATAACAACCGAGTTTAATGAATTTTTAGAGTTTGACATTTCGAAGTTATTTACAATTATTGGAAATAAAGGATAACATTAAATGTCAAAACACAATCTACGTTACAGATTGTTAAGCGTATAAATTCCTATGAAAAAGGGCTAGTCGTGCCCTCTGGTGCTTAATGTTTACGATATGGTTGTGCTTCCTTTGACAAATACAATTAGTTACATGACTTTATTAACTGGCCGATGATAGTTATGTTACAGCAGTCTGTGGCGTAAATTGTGTATCTGCAACAACACCGCTCACAGCAGAGCTACGACTTTCTTGGCTTCAGGAAATACACATCTGATTATGCTGTTTCAGGTGAAAGGCATGTGTTCCCCAAACATCCGTTAGTGGAAGTTTGTCATGAGAATTTGTTCTACATTTATGCAATGCAACTGTATCCAACACTGATCATCAGCACATAAAAATCATGACCGGCCAATGCAGTTATGTGAACATAAACTTATTACACTATGTTGGTATCTGTAAAGTGTTTATGGTGTTGTGGCAATGTGTGTCTCTTGTAAGTGATTGATTTACGTTCAACTTTGCGCCTGCAAACATATCATTGGATAGGTTACCCAGTTACAATATTCTGTTTACAGTAGCAAGGTTTAACAAAACACAAAACAACTAGGTTTGATCTAGTTGTTTTCAAAGTTTTATTTAGTTTATAATGCAATGGGAAAAACATGAATTTAGAGTTAGAGTATACAGCAATCCGAATAACTATGTTCTTAAATCCAATGCTGATAGCCAGATATGTGATACAATGATGACAAAGAAAGTAAGTGATTGTCACGGTAAAAGGGACAGACATTACAGACATAAGTTTAGAACAATTGCAAACATAAAACGGTATGATATTGCCCCCTAAGCACAGGGCAATTAAAACGGGTACATTTGAAAATCTTGGCAAATTATAAAAAGATTAACTTGCAGAAAATGCCATTTAAGTATGTATTCTAATTTCTGATTATATGTTTTGCATGGAACTAACAAGTAAATTTATCGATTTATTTTGATATTAATGCATTTTTATGCTGACATCTAACTTAAGTCATATCTTATTCAACATTGTCTTTAAATCATAGTAACACGCACACTGCTGTCATGTTATATTAAGGGCGTCATCCGCGCCATATTAGACTTGTGCACATGTTGATCAAGGACATCACGAACCGTAAAAAGTAAATTTTTGACTTATAAAAGCAAGCTCCACGGACATGTTCAACAGGAACAGCTGCCTAAAAACTTGTGCGCAAACGATAATAATTACGCCAATCTTTGTCACATTGAAAAAAAACTTTCACGGTAGAGAAAATTTAGAATTTCAAGTTATATTGTGAGTTTTAGCAAAATTTAAGTATGACCTTCTTAATAATTATGAGATTTGTTTTAAATTGTTTCGTTTCGGAATCCGTTGCTGTTTATATTAGACATATGTTTTTGTTTGAAGAAAAGGACAAGGTATTGTCCCAGTCTTGATGTCGTCTTCATTGGAGTCCAAAGTTTTGGCAGTGGCTGACAAACCGTATATGATATTCTTATAAAACCTTCATCATATGTAACTAGAAACAATAGGTGCAGCAACGTCATTATCTTAATAAAGGCTGCAATAAAAGCTGAAATAAGGGTTGAACTTAAAAACAGGAAAGTGTTGCCGTTTGCTCCGCGGTGCTCTTGTCCAACAAGAAAGGTAACTTCGTATTGAAAACACTGCGTTTCCAACTATCCAAATGGTTATAATTATGATCACCAGTGAAATAATATACAAACTAAGAATGAAATCAACACATTTTCGTTTTCTTTAATGCTGGGGATTTATTTTAATTTATTTTTCTAAATACAACCCTTGCGCATAATTATCATATTTGCTACTCCGCCATCCTTAAGAAGTCCCTCACGCACATTTTTGATCGCCGATGACGTAGACTGTCATACCTACTTTGGCTTAAAAAAAATAGATCTCAATTTTTTTTTAAAGTTGATTATTTTCATCTTGTTTCAGTTCAAACATTTATTTTAGAATTTATCATTTAACATGATCAATTGGTTTTTGTTCTAAATAATAAATAAATGTACAAAATGTATCAATTCCAACCGCGCATGATTATATACAACCAAATTACACTGGTCGCCATTTACTGAATGAAATATTTGAAAGGTCAAATTAAATTGTTAACCAAACACATGTTGATTAAAAACAGTTTTTAAAGTTTTAGAGTATGTATTTTATTACTCTCATTGTCAGACATCAGTCTGATTGACCGGTCTTTTTCCAGCTAAAAAATGAAAAGCACGCCTCGTTATTGACATTTGACTTGTTTCAGATTATTTATGGTGGAATATTTTAGTTTATTAATGAGTTAATTGTTCCGTGAATTTTTCGGCAAGTTCGTATTACAAGACAAATAAGGCCAATCAGTTTGAAAAAAAAAATAACTGATGTAACATCCAAATTCTGTTTGAGCAAATATTTTCTTTGGTTATGATTTTATATTTACACCTCAACTTTCATTCCTTCAATGAACTGCCTTTCGGCAATTGCATTTATCCATCGATGAACGCAACATCTTCGGATATGTTCGGATTGCAATTCATCGCATAACAATATACATGAAAATTATTAATCTTGTTATTGTTTGTTTTGTGTCAGCAGGTCCCGTAAAATATAAATCAACATTTTAAAAAGTGTTAAATTATTATATTTTAAATATATTGTTGCCATAAGTGTTTCAGTTTAACGTTTAAAATAAATTTCAAGTGGTTCATCTTTTCCCGCGTTATTGTGACGTCATTTGAAAAAAAAAGTTTCCGGTTACACTCGGGTCGTTCTTTTTACAGAATGGGTAAGAAAGGATTACTGAAAGGTTTTCTTAAATGAAATGAAGTATTCTTTTAACAATTCTTGAATGAAATAATGAAGTATTGGTGTAAATATAAGGAATGAATTGCGGGGTTAATGTCATTATCGGGGATATGAACGCAATTGGGCTGGTCAAAGTACGCGTGGAGTCCACACACTTTGACCAGCCCAGTTGCGTCCATACCCCGATATTGACATCAACCCCGCAATTCATTCCTTAAGTACACGCAAACGTTCGAGAATTCAGCTTCAAAGTTGAAAGTTTTATTAGTCAAGGCTCATTTTGAGCAAATGACATAACAATGCAATAAACAATATGTACATTAAAACATGTTTATAACAAATAATAATGATGGTTAGGTGGAATATACAAGATTTTTTTAAAATATTCAAAGATGGAGAATGAGACATATTATTATGATTATAAAATTATATAATGTGAACATGGAACACTGCCAAAAAATATGATCTAAACAAAGACATTTTTTTTATTGAATAAAGATATTCTTAACAAAATTTATTTGTACTATTCAAAAGCTGATCAAATTTTAGAGTGTTAGGATTATTGTAATGATAAACATCAATATATTTTTTCTATCTGAATTGAAAAATGAACCTATTGCATCGTGGTTAACATTGCATAAATTCCATGTTCTACTATTGCTTTCTATATTCAAAAATCTTCAGAGGCAGTTTATGATTAACAGTTCGTAATTTACACGATATATTATCAAGGTTAGGGGATAATATATGTAAATTATTTTCAATGGAAAATTCTTTTTTAAAGATGCGATAATTTAGACATTTACTTGATTGTTCTATTGTGCTTAACCAGTTTTGAATAAACTGGTGGTCATGAAGTCGATTTTTTAACAAGGTTTTTGAAAGCAACTGGAGAACTAACATGTTGATCTAACCAAAAGTTTGATAATCAAAGGCTATTTTAAGTGGTTATACAAAATGAATCCAGCTAAAATTTGAAATATTGTCCGCATACATATTAAGCAAAGTTCTATACAAAATATTTGAGATTGTCGAATGTTTAGACATAACAACATTACACTAATAAGAAAGAATTTGACTTTTAATACGTACAGAAATTGGTAAAATTCCAAGTTCCCCATATACCATACAGTTTGGACTAGACTGCTTAATTTTGAGGATAATTTACAAAACTTTAACTGGAAGCGATCAATTCCAGGTTCTCAATTCCCCACACTTCTGATCCATACATAAGAATAGGGGCTATCATTGAGTCAAAACGACAGCTGCATATCAAAAGGCAGTAATATTAAAGAGCTTTGTTAACAACTGAATATAGCCTTTCTAGCTTGATTGATAAGATATTATTTGTGTAATTTAAGTTTCTATTCTACGAGAATTTAACTCAAAGGTATGAGAAACTATCGACAAATTCAATATTATTACCATCAAAATGAAAATTTGGCATATTTCTTCGTCCTCTTTTGTTCTTCCAAAATATAACTATCTTTGTTTTAGCCGTATTTACTTGTAAACCCCAGCTCTGGCAGTATTCAGACATAACGTTCAAAGCGGATTGTATTCCTCCACCAGAATAACGGTATCGTCTGCATATAATGTTAAAAATAACTTTAAAAATACAAGAACATCATCGTCACTAAGATATTTTTCAACATCATCACAGGCTGTTTGTAAACCATTATACTGAGCCGCCATAAAATCACTTAAATCATTCAAAAATAATGAAAACAGCACAGGAGACAAGTTTTCACCTTGACGGACACTGGACTGACTAGTACAATATTCAGACAATTTGTTATTTGCTTTAACAGAAGACTTAGCTTTATCATACATATTGTAAATAATTTTGAAGCATTTGCCATCAATATTATAACTCAACAACGTTTGCCATAAAGCAACTCTTTTAACAGAGTCAAACGCTCTGCGGTATTCAATATAAAAACAATACAATTTCTTGCCTTTAGCTAAATACAAATCAATAAGCATTTTAAAGAGAAAATATGATCGACAGTGCTACAGTTTTTCCGAAATCCTGCTTGTTCCTCACATAAAATGTTATAATTTTCAAGAAATGCATTCAGACGTGCATTCAATAATGATGTAAACAATTTACGGAAACAACTCAAAATAGTAATACCTCTATCAGGGTCCTTAATATCACCTTTATTTTTGTACATGGGCAATATAATGCCGTTACTCCATATATCAGGAAAAATACCTGAGTCCAGAATTAAAAAGCTGACAAAACAATGGCAACATAAATTCATGAACATTTTTTTTTTAAATATTCATTGAGTATATCATCAAATAATGTAGATGATTTATCATTTTTCAATAATGCAATAACTTCTTTTATCTCATCTACTGATACAGTAGCGTTGAGTTCACTACTTGTATTTGAAACATTTTGCAAATATAGTTCAATAAATTCCTCATTAGATATTTTTGTAATAATTTTTGGTTTCTCAGAAGAATATTTATTTAACAGATTCCAATGAGCTTTAGGGTCTGATTACTTTAACCGTTTAAGTTTCATAACAAACTCACTTTTGAACAAATTCAATTTATTATTTACTTCCTTTTTGTACTTCCTACTACTAGATATAATTTCTTCTTGATAAACTCTGGATCTGTTCCTTTTAAAATTGTTTTGGCGTGACATGTATTTACTTCTTAAATTGCTACAATCTTCATCAAACCATGGTTTATTACTACTTTTTACCCGTTTTTGTTTATTATAAATGCGGATTCTCTTTGGTGAGATCACAATCATTTGCAGCCCTCAACAATAGATTGCTGACTTTATTGGTAACATTAGTTATTACATCATCATTATTATTTTACTGTCATACAAATGATCCATTTCAATAAATAGACCGTTGAATATCGTTTGATCAAAACTCTAAAAATTTCTGCCAAATTCTTACCCCATGTAGGTTTGTTCAAAACAATACATTCACCAACAACAGACTCGTTCTCAAAATCATTGTTTATTAAGGTCACGAGATGACCCCATATGTTTCCATATTGGTTCACCATATTTATATCGTACCAAAATGGCGTCTTTTTTCCGATTCCGATGAATATTCCGATGAGTAAATGAAACATTTAAACATGTAAAACGGTTGTCGGCGTGATATATCCGTTACGGGGTTAATAGGTTATCCGATATGGGATATACGTGGCGTATGAAACCATATTCGGGTTCGCTCTCACCCGATATGGTTTCCTTTGGCCCGCATAACCCATCTCGGGTCACCTACTAACCCCGTAACTTATAGATGGACAACAAATGAAGCAGTCTAACATTTATTCAAGTTAAATAACATAAGATATATACTATTGGTGATAACCTAAATTAATGATCTACAACTAGTTTTGAAAATTGAGGCTACCAGTTTAGAAAACACTTAGATAGATTATGAAAATTGTTTAAAACAGCATTTAGGCGACACTAAATGAATTGCTAGAATTCCATCCCCACCAACCCCTCTTTTTCCCGCTGCCTCTTAAATTGTATTGGCTGAAATAAAAATGTTGAACAAAGGTCTGTATTTGCATATCGGTCCGATACTGTCCTAGAACGGCGTTCATTTATTCCTACGGTATCGATGTACAACATTCACATGTACAAAAAGGAAAAATGCTACGATCTTGTTCGTGGTTCGCCTATAAACACATGTATATGGCCCCGTATGCAATAAGAAAGAGCATGGACAGATATTCAACGGTGAAACAGTCGTCTATGAAAAAAATGCCACCCCGCTCCAATTTAAAAGAATGGATGAAAATCTAGCAATTAATTCATATTTGCCTTACTTCTGACTTTGAAATGTGGACGTGGAGGTCGTTCGTTTAGCCATATTTAGGATCCAAATATTAAGTTAAGTAATCGTTATGTAATGAAGTTAAGAAATGTATTGAATACACGGTTTGAAAAGAGCACTTACTTTTGAGTAAAAGAAGGGAAGCATCCATTAGTGTTTTCCATTGTCATTTGCTTTCAATTTTATACATCTTGTCATCTCATGATGACGACATTTAATCGATTAAATAGAAGAGGATGCCTAATTTCTACATAAAGGATAATGAGATTTAATAGGTGACAATTTCTTTGAATCATTTGGTTTGCTATCAAAGGTAGAATGAACGTCTAAAAGCGATATATACAATGAACGTTTTACAGAATCTCTCCAAGATTATGACGACAGTATTTTTAAAATACCAAATTACATTAAAAAATGAAGTCAATTATATTGTCTTCTTAATGTTAAATAATTAACTATACATAGTATGCATATTACAAGTATCATTTAATACATGGTTGGGAGTGTTGAGCACAGTTAATTATTTAGCCACCAGAACGAATTAGATAATGATGAGTGTTGAGTTTAAAACAGCAATGCTTGGCACAATCAAAACCCAAAGAAAAAATTGCCTACTGATCTTGTGGCTTTTATATCTTTTAAGAAATATATTTGCATTTTTGATACGCTGAACACAGAAATTCCTCTAAACAAAATAAACGATATGTTTTGCCCTTGAAAAACACACTAAAATACATATAATATTTTTTTCTCAAGATTTATTTTGACCACACACACACACACACACACAAGCACGCACGTGTCACACGACCACAAGGCAATTGTTTTCTTTGGAGAATTAAACGATGAAATTTGCATATAAACGGAATAAAGTAAAGGTTTGCCGACGGTGGAAAACGTATTGAGATTGAGTTTCTTTACTGACAGCAATGGCAGTGCATTTAAGTCAATGCCATTTTATTCCCTGAGCACTGTCTGAAAATGTACTCTTCAAATATTACGAAGTCATGTCCAATATAACCAGAGGACTAGAAAAAGTAATAACGACACTTTGGATAAAGTAATGACAAATGATATAAATTTTGTTTTAATGTTGTCTAATGCATTTCAACATTGTTATTGTCCCTCCTTCGATAAAAGGTATGAACTAAAGTATGAGGAATCAATAAGAACACAAACTGTCAGCTTGGTAAGTGGCCTCAGAAAGAAAAGCATTATCATCCTACAGTTCTATTGGTTATTTTAAGATGAGATCAGGCCCAATATCACGGAAAGACTGACGTCATTGTTAAAACTCAAGGTCGTCTATTTATCAGCATTCATGCATGGTATAATCAGTGTGTGTATACCACGTGATAAATTACGTCACAAATGCTTCATCGGAACGCAACCTTTTGCTTCGAATGATGACTTAAAACACAGATAACTTTTCTTTTTCTTTAACATTTTAAATTAAACACAGGGCAGTCTATGCCTCTTAAAGAGCCCTACCTTCGTTTGATTACAGAGTTTGATTTGGTGATTAGTTTCCTTAAAAACTTCAACAAACCTCTTTCCAAAATAATGTTTTGATAGTGCTCCATCAGGCGGTTTTGTCGAAATGTTTTAAGAAACTAAACTCTCAATCAAACTCTAGAAATAGACAGAAGGCAGTGCTATGTAAGCGGCGTAGACTTCACCATGTTTCGTTTAATAGCATGAATACATAGTAAAGTTATCTTTGTTTAAAGTCTTCATTTGAAGCGAAGTATTGCTTTCCTACGTAGCATTTATGACGTTATTTATCACGTGGCACACACACACACACACACACACACACACTCACACACACACACACACACACATAAACACACACACACACACACACACACACACACACACACACACACACACACACACACACACACTGATAACGAAAGACAACTGATGTTCTAATCTTTCAAAACGTATTATTCACTTCGCGAACGTTATCAGGTTATCTTACGCAATGATATGCCACCATAATATTTGTATTCAAAAACACACTAAAACATTTGTTATAGATGTGTCTACAGTAATTTGATGGGAATGTACTCCTGCTTTGGTGTCATTTGACTTGTACAAACTTTTGTGACATTTAACAGTGTGGCTGTGTCAAGCCAAGTGTTCAAGCCAGACTTATCTTTTGAGTAGATGTTTTAATGCTTTCAACGGTACCCATTGCATTGGCGATACATTGAATATCTGAACATGTCCACTCGTGAGATTTATAAAATCATTGGAAATTAAAAATATTAGAAAAAAAACTTTTTATCAAAAAGTTTGACAAATTTCAATAGTTCATATGTGAATTATGACAAATGTGTTTTCAACTTCTTCAAATGCCCATTATTATCATATTTAATGGTCTGACTTAAATGAACTGAACTGGGAAACAAAGTGTATGAATCATATCATTTATCATTGCTAATGGAAAAGCTTGTCCAGACAACGGTTTTCACATTATTACAAGTCAAGACGATATTGATATTGCGTGAAGTTGTTCTTCCTGAGCTCCTTGACCTAGTTAAAATCCGTTATTGTCTTAACCAATCAAGTTCCGCCTTTGGGTACTGCAGATTGCATCTTTATGGTCGTCATCTTGACGAATTACGGACATAACGGACCATATTTTGGAACATTACGAACCATATTTCGGGATATAATGGACCATCTAGAGATGATATCTTGCTATGATATTTCATTGACCCTCCATTGACTTATTCATGTACGTAAGAATAATTTAACCAAATTGATTTCACCGGCAATTTACGACTGTTTTTTCTTCACACAAACCATTTAGGGCAAATCTTATCATGTAAATGTAAAAATGTAATATTGTTTATTGTAAACTTTCTGTAGCTGTTTTCCAGAACTTATTCATGTTATCACTGTTTTCAATGCTCTAATCTATCTTACTTTTTGTAATTGTATGCATGAATATCATAAGGAACAACTTTTGTAAATTCTTGTTCCAATTTGTACCTATTTAAAATACAAGCTTTTATTTCCAGGTCACAAGCTCATTGTCATGTTTTGATAATTATATGTATGTTTGTTTTCATGTTGGAATATAGCTCATTGAGCTAATATGGTCCGTTATGTCTATGGTCCATAAAGTCTTGACTACCTTCTTGACAAGGTATCTCCATAAACTCAGTCACTATCAAACATTTGATTTTCAGGCTATTTTGGTTTTAAGTATAAATAACTTTAGTTGAGGGCTACAATAAAGAAGCCATTAGCAAAAAAAAAAAAAAAAAAAATCATATTTTTTATGTTTATTCAATCAGTAAATATTGAATTAACAATCATTTTCACATTGTTCAACATAATAATGATAAATTTATTAATTGAACAAATAAATAGAACAAATCAAAATACAAAAAAACAACATATATTCATGTAGCCACTAGAATGTATCAGTATTTTCAAAGATTGGACAAATTACAAGGAAGGAAAATTCAAGATATTGCATCGATGTCAATCAAATTTTAACTTGATCAGTTTTTGTAAAATCTGCACTGAATTGTATAAAACTTTGACAAGATGTCCGCAGTTAATCTTTTAAGTAATTTGGACATAAAACAGATTTGATTGGTGAGTAGTTAAGTTATTGGATACATTGACAAATCAATAGAATTTAACAGTTTTAAATAATTCTCTAATAACAGTTAACCATTAGATAGCTTTCCTATTAGTTTTTGTATTGTATATGTTATATTGTGGTTACATTTAATGACAAAATAATAAATATGTTATTATATATTTAACGTTGTGATTTGAAAAGTAAACCCTACTTGAAACCACAGATAATTACATGTTGCAAGAGTAAACTTACATTTGTAAATTATTTGGATAATACTACTTAATAAATATATAATCTCTGCCAATAATAGCATACTTTTTTGTTATAGAAAAAGCTTAAGCCATTTAGAAATGCTGCACTAAATATAAACAAACATTTAAAGCACGCAAGCTATCCAAATGTGAATAAAAGCTCCAGTCTGAATCAAACAATACATTTAGTTTTACACTAAAACATAATAGAAAAACAATGACAGTAATTTCTGTATTTGTTGTCTAATGCATTTCATTTTTTTAAAGCTTTTTCAATGATAAAATAAAGATGAGATGAATCACAAGGGTAGAAAATTGTCCAAAGACAGAGCACATAATGGTATCATAAGTGGATTCAATACAAAATCGGGGCCATCTGTCTACAGTTTCAATATTGCATAGGTATTGATGTATGTCCATTGAAAGCTGATATAGTGCAACAGAATAGATGTTTTAATCATACCTATACATAAAAGGAGCACCTTGGCCGTTTTCCATTGAAACAATTTAAAGCGATATGATTATATACATGTGTGGTCTTAATTATATTTCATGTAAGTTAAAAATGCCTTTCTATGTCATGCCACTGACATTAAGGACCTTAATGGAAATAAGGGTTATCTGTGACACTTTTTAGTTATCCTTGGTGGTAGTGTGCAGGGCATGGACCAGTCATACTTGCAGGTATTTAATATTTTTATATTTACTGTACAAAGATATGTTGTTTTGATTGTCCATGTTATGAACTCATTGCCAATATAACAATTTTTTATGTATATGGACTGTTTACAATGTCAGAATTCTTTACGTTTAACTAAGCTGCAAGTAGATCATGTAGTAATGCATTTACAGAAACACCTGACTCAGTCTGCTTCACTATTTTTCAGGCCAATAAGTCACCTGTCCGATACCAAACAAGGAGAGGTAAACACCAACCATTTTAATTTCATAAACTTCTTTTACTAATGCAAGGCATACATCGAACACTATCGTGTGGCAGAGATGGCCAAGGAGTTCCAATTGCAGTATACAAAGTATATAATGACCAACACTGTATTAAACCATTCAAAAAAAAATGTTAGGTATAAATGAGCATCCATAATTTGTATGCTAAATATATCCATAAGCCGAGAAACATTGATCGTGTTCCAGTTTGTACCAATAGTAATTGCCAACTTGACATTTATCAAGTGTTCAAATTAACTCCTGGCCAGTTGCTTAGCTGTTTCTTTTTTAAGAGAACATTAAAATCAAAATGTCTTTAATAAAGTTCACCAGTAGCAAGTGAATGAAGGGTGGGTTGGGGTTATAATGGTTACCGAGGAAGTAAAAAATACATAGTGATTGAAAAAATCAATAATATAAGGGCAAAATAAAAAATACATATTTTGTTGAAAATAGACAATTTGCATTGACAAAACACAGATCAATTCAATTCAGTTATTTCGTAAACAAAAAGATATACATAATTTATCATTAACTGTTAAACATTATGAATACGGATAAAGTTCAAAGGTTTCATCGCTTTCGTGGCGTGATTGAAATAAAACAATAATAACATTCTGACACTTATCATAAGCAAAAAGTAACAAAAGCAAAAAAGAGAGAAATGCAGAGGGAACACTCACACTCATCTGTTAATTTAAAGTCTAATAAAGGGACATAACTTGACATTATTTAACCAAGATTCATTGGCCTTCATCTTTTTATTGCTTTTGGCAGCATGGGTAGAAAATATCACAGGAACATCTTGACCAGTTTTAAGTATCACTAGAATATTTTGACCAGTTTTAAGTATATCACTAGAATATCTTGACCGGTTTGAAGTATCACTAGAATATCTTGACCTGTTTTAAGTATCACTACAATATCTTGACCAGTTTTAAGTATCACTACAATATCTTGACCAGTTTTAAGTATCACTACAATATCTTGACCGGTTTTAAGTATCACTAGAATATCTTGACCTGTTTTAAGTATCACTAGAATATCTTGACCAGTTTTAAGTATCACTAGAATATCTTGGCCTGTATAAGTATCACTACAATATCTTGACCTGTTTTAAGTATCACTACAATATCTTGACCGGTTTATAGTATCACTACAATATCTTGACCTGTTTTAAGTATCACTACAATATCCTGACATGTTTTAAGTAACACAAGAATATCTTGTCGGGTTGTAAATATCGTAAGAATTTCTTGACCGGTTTATGTATCATTCCCGTTTAAGTATCACTAAAATATCTTATATTTAAGCAATTTTCGAATATCTTGACTGGTTTTTGAGTTATGACAAAGACAGATGTTGTTCAATATTGGATCTTGAATGCTGTAGCTAATCGGATTGCTTGATATCTATAGCAGACCTATACAGTAAATCAAGTCAATAATGTATGGCCATAAGATTGACTTCTCATGCATGTTGAATGCCAACACACCAGGCTATGACCATAATAAAACTTTGTTTTCCTCAAAAAATGGATGAGCAAATACTATTGCAGGTTATTTTAATCTCATAATAAAGCATACGACTTATAAACCATTCAAATAACCTACTAAACATCTAAATTGTGGAGAGCTTCAAATTAGTAGGATGAAATAACATTAATGTCAGGAAAACATATAATGGTTGTATAATAGTATTACACTCAAAACAAGCAACAACATGTGATAAATACACATACATACATATATAATTATATCTGAGTAGCTTCCTGCAATTTAGGGTCTTGTTGATTTGAGAAGGATGCTACTCATAACTATACAAGTTAGACCTCAGACAAGTCATTCAAAATGATAGGCATGACAGATAAATACATTGCAAACAAATGATTATCATTAATTCAGATACAATTTTTAAGCTTCAATTCCTAAACGCATGCACTGATATACATATTAGATACACATATTTTATGTGAAACCTCAGATAATTTCATTTAATCAAATGCCAATCATTCAAAATATTTTCAGACATTTTTAATTATTATGAGCAGAAAAACATCCCATTTGAACAAATCACCACAAAGGCTATCATTATAACTCATACTCTCTTAAAAATAAATTGAGCTAAACAAAAAAATTAACAAATTAAATAGCAATTAATTTAGTCAATTTATTTGAAAATAAAAAAAATATAAGAGCCAATCATATCACCATACACATCTGGTCCACGTCGTTGATCTCGGAACTTATGGAATGTGACGGGGAAACCTGAAGGAAAAAACACACAGCATTATATTACCTTATCAATGTAACAGTCTTACGGTAGTTTATTGAAGCCCACTGGATCAGTGAAAAATAAATTTCCAAGTCCTCATCTCATTTTGTTTAAAAATATTTTAAAAATTCTGCTATAAACATTTTGTGAAATTATATATACCAATGCCTTCTGTGATAGGAGGGAATTTGGTTGAGGTTATAAATAGCAGAAGACGACACTTTCTACCAATTTCCAAGCCATATGCCGTTTTGTAGATGAATGCTAAATTTAATGTGTTTTTTTAAGGTTGCCATCACAGCCAGAGTTCTTCATTTTATTTAATTATTAGAGGTATTCGGAAAGAGGAAAACACAAAGTATATTCCTGTAATTTTTTTCTGAATATAGCCAGATGGTTTAGGAGATGATGTTTACAGCAATTTTTTACAACTCACGTCATACCAAACAAATATAGCTAACTATAAGCACAATTTATGTGAGCTTAAGTTGAAGCAATTTCAGATTATACTCATTTCTTTTATTTCGAGTAAGATGGCAGCTTAAAGCTTATAGAATTACTCTCGAGTCCTTTTCGTGAGTAGAAACGTGCAGTGCTGGTGATGTGATTGATGGCACATTTCAAAAGTATTTTTTTTAATGTAACAATGAGTAAGTTTAAAGTTTCAATTTTGGCTTTTATGCAATTTCTCTTCCATAAACATTTTGTCAATGAAATTGAATTTGACAAATCAGACACGTCACCTGCCAGGAGCTCCCAAAATTTGAACGCAGAATGACATTGCTGGCAAAGCAAAGCATTAATCTCTTACTACTGCACATATATTTAAGTAAAGGGCATTCATGCATGGTAGCAAGATAAGAATGGTAGCAAAGGTTTAATATTCTAAAGTCCAAGAGATACACGCTCTATTGGAGAATAATGATTGTGTCAATTGTGCCAATAATCTGAAAATGGTCCACCAGTCCTATACAAGCTATGATTTTTTTTTACTGCAAGCTATGATTTTTTTTTACTGCAAAACAATTGTAAGTTATTCTTCATGATGACTTTTCGTGTCAATTGAAATAGTAAACAAAATATAAATACATGGCAGCCTACATATCTCATTTGTCTATTTTTAATCTTAACTTTTAATTGATGTATACCAATGAAGAAAGGGCAGCTGTGAGGGAAAAGGCTGAAAATGCAGATGTTTGTATCATGGGAAGGTAATGGATGCAAAATTGAATAATGCACTTATTTAACAAAGAGATGATCTGGGTTTTCATGAAATATTTTAGTTATCTAAATCAGGGAATGCCTTGCAAAAAATATGATTGAGAAAACATTGATTACCTTCAGACAGTCAATTGACCATAAATATATGGCAATAAAAAAGTGTTGAAATGATATGTTTGGTGAATAGACACTGTCTAAGTTATGGTTGGTAAATAGACACTGCCTGAGCTATGTTTGGTGAATAAAAAAAGTTATATTTAGTGAATAGACACTGCCTGAGTTTTTTTTGGTAAATAGAGACTACCTGAGTTATATTTGGTGCATAGATACTATACTGCCTGAGTTATGTTTGGTGAATAGACACTGCCTGAGTTATATTTGGTGAATAGACACTGCCTGAGTTATATTTGGTGAATAGGCACTGACTGAGTTATATTTGGTGAATAGGCACTGACTGAGTTATATTTGGTGAATAGGCACTGCCTGAGTTATATTTGGTGAATAGGCACTGACTGAGTTATATTTGGTGAATAGGCACTGACTGAGTTATATTTGGTGAATAGGCACTGACTGAGTTATATTTGGTGAATAGGCACTGCCTGAGTTATATTTGGTGAATAGGCACTGCCTGAGTTATATTTGGTGAATAGGCACTGACTGAATTATATTTGGTGCTTTGAGTATTAAAACCATTTAAAGAGATAAACTCTATGACATGAGAAGCTGTTGGGTCTGTAATTGACAATGACATGCTTTTGGAACATTTTTTAATTGCAAAGACTTAATTAATTAAATATAAACATGAATAATAATAAAACAGTCATGAGAATAGAACTCAACCTGTTTCTTTTTTTTCAAACATGTGTTTTTTTAAATACATCATGAAATAGTTTAAAAACATCTTCAAAATATTGTGTCAAAGATATTGTTGTTAAATGCATAACCATGGCAAAATAGGGCAGATGCAGTGATGTATGGGTAGTTTATACAAGTCATGGTTTGTATGTAATCTATTGACAGGAACATGTATGCAGGAACATGTATGCAGATAAAGAGTGGGCGTGATATAAGGACGCCACGTATTACAAAACATCATATTATTACATCAGTTATAAATAATATTTAGATTCAGTAATTTCATTATATTAAATTGTAAGTTTATCATGCAAATTTAAATTCAGAATTTATTATCCATTACACGAAAGTATATTTTCTTAGTGTTACAAAGTAAGAAAGCAAGTACCATTTAAGCATTATTTGATACCAGAGAAATTATTAAATAAGAACTTACTTTCCATAATCATTTTGTTAGAAGTTTTTAAGACGCTTACAAGAGGAAGCAAGAACTGTTTGAGCATTAATACGAAACAAATTATCCCATACAAAGTTACTATCAATATGAATTTATTCTAAATGTGAGACTCTTACACATTAGTCTTAATCTTTTAATTTATCTCCAGTATCCTTCTCGTTCTGAAAAATAAGTTGTAGATATAATGCATGGTATATTATAGGACGTCAACAGCGAAAATGAGTCCTGCGAAGGCAGACACGTTATTTAGAAAAATCAAGACAAATTAATGTGATTGTTTTAAAAATTAAATAAATCAAACTCATTTTACAATAGGGATGATAACAAATCAAAAATCCCAAATCTTAACTTTTGTAAAAAGTTTTTTTTAAAAATTTGAGTTTGAGGGATTCAGGCAGCCTAATTAGGGAGCTTAGATCCCTGTTAAAATTGTTTTCAAAGCGTTTTTTATCCACTTCATAGCACTTCAAAGCACTATTTACTTAAGTCCATCAAATACCAATTTTACAAACATACAATAATCTGAAATATAAAGCGCTCATACCTGATCACAAGATTATTCTTTAATATTTTCATCTCTATGAAATACAAGAAATTTTAAAAGAGATAAGTTTTTAATTTGTTTTATATAGCTTATATAACACTTGATTGCTTAAAAAGTGTTTTTTCTTGCACAAGACTCATTTCCCCTGAAAAGCCACAAGATTATAGGAGTAAAGTGTTAATTTGGAATTTTTGAATTTGATGGTCCAGTCGAATACTGTTGGCTCGAACTCCCAGGGACTGGCGAAAATACCTCGAGCCAAACAGAAATGCTTACCTTCAGTATGAAGAAATCAGTCCTTTACATCCAGTTTGAGCCACTGAGGAATTCCAGCCAAGCAAGTTCGAGCCCACAGGGTTTGACTGTATGTGATTGTGTTTTATTGGCAATACAAAGAAGCCATAAGAAAAAAGATTATCTTATTGTCTCTATTAAGTCTTAAAAAATATGTCTGTTTCATGTTAACAGATTGAAGTTATTTTCTTACTCGTGCAGCAAAAAATAAATATTGCCTTAAATTAAAAATTAGATTTAGTGATTTCTAGACTGTTCTGATAACAGTTTTTTAGTCATCCTTTATATTAGTAATGAACGCAATTTGCAAACATGGCAACAATTTTTCTAGTTGCTCTTACTGTGGTATTTTTATATCTAAGACTTTTAAGTGACAAAATTCCTTTAAATCAATTTACCTGAAATACCACATAATAGTGGCCCTGTCTGACATTCACCAAAAAACAACAACAACTGCCTACTGACCCATCTTTTTGACAGCATGTTACAGGATAACAGACATATTTAAGGCCTATGCTAATGAGTTAGTGATCATAACCTATATATATAAGTAAAAAAAAGAAAAAAACTAAATTTAAACACAACCATAGTCTATGGATGGTATCCAATAGTGCAGTGATAAACGGACCTCAAACGTCCAAAAAGAGAGACTACGAATTTTATAAAAAAAAAAAAAAAAAAATATTTCTCAATTCCATAAAATTTATATTATTTTTACCATTCTTGCTCTTTATCATATTTTAAATCACTATTATACATTCTTCATAATTCATCTGTTTCAATATGTTCTATCATTACCTGCAATAAATATTGGTTAAATCAGTAAATCCATTTAAGATATATGTAAACTTGACTTAAGAGGCCTATTGAATACCATCCAAAGATATGAGATGTTAAAGAATGAAGTGACTACAGGAAAAATCATGATGAACAAACATCAATATATCATTGAAGTTATCTCATGCTTCGAAATAATCTCAAAGATTTTAAATATGTATAGATCATACTATAAAGAAATTCCGGAGATGCCCTCGATTAAGTAAAGACAATGCATTCTTCATAAATATTGGCAAATTGTAGTTTTGAAAATCAAACAAGATAGTGTACAATTCCAACTGTGTGTTTTTTGTCGGAGAGATAGCGTCATCGTGATGAATTTCAAGCTTAAAATAAAATCTCAGGAAGATTAACGAAGTACTTACCGGACTGAAACAACATGGCAGCCAGCAAACACCCAGCGAATGTCCAAGCCGGACATTCCCACAACACACTGGTCTAAAATAGCTGAATGTAACCACTACCAGTGGTATGAACCCAAGAATTGAACTCAATTCAGCTACATATTCGATAGCCCCATACTTGTGCTCCTGAAATGTACATCACCCACACAATGAACAAATTTGACTTCCATTATAATTTGGAATATTTTATCCTATTTTTTAATTTTTCATTTGTTTCTATTTTGTTTTAAATTTATAATTGTCAAGCTCTCATTCGAAATAATGGATTTGAACCCCAACAGGGGGTCTTTCTAACAGCCTCACAAATCAGACAGTTGTATTATTAAATTTTCTTTACCCAATCCTTAAAAATACCTATGTTTATACTGTGGTTATGGCAACCCAATTCTACTCCTTGATCCTTGAGTTTTTTGAGATCCTTGATAAAAAAAAATGATTTTTCGATTTTTACTTAATATTGTTTGTTGACTGTAAAATCAATTTGTGTTGTTTACAATTAAAAACATAAAGCAGGATAAAATTTTAACCAAATGTCATGGTAAGCAGTTATGACTTGCTTTGCTGTATTGACTGGACTTAAAAACAAACCAAAAAACAACCCGTGTCCCAACCATGCCAGCATGTTTGCAATTGTTGCCCTAACTAAACCAATGAAGAAAGGGCAGCTGTGAGGGAAAAGGCTGAAAATGCAGATGTTTGTACCATGGGAAGATAATGGATGCAAAATTTGTGCTGTGTTATATAATTACAACAGATTGAATAATGCACTTATTTAACAAAGAGATGATCTGGGTTTTCATGAAATATTTTAGTTATCTAAATCAGGGAATGCCTTGCAAAAAATATGATTGAGAAAACATTGATTACCTTCAGACAGTGGTTGACCATAAATATATGGCAAAAAAAAGTGTTGAAATGACATGTTTGGTGAATAGACACTGTCTAAGTTATGGTTGGTAAATAGACACTGCCTGAGCTATGTTTGGTGAAAAAAAAAGTTATATTTAGTGAATAGACACTGCCTGAGTTTTGTTTTGTAAATTGAGACTACCTGAGTTATATTTGGTGCATAGATACTGCCCGGGTTATGTTTGGTGAATAGCCACTGCCTGAGTTATATTTGGTGAATAGCTGTTGGGTCTGTATGTGACTTCCATTATAATTTGGAATATTTTATCCTATTTTTTAATTTTTCATTTGTTTCTATTTTTTTTTAAATTTATAATTGTCAAGCTCTCATTCGAAATAATGGATTTGAACCCCAACAGGGGGTCTTTCTAACAGCCTCACAAATCAGACAGTTGTATTATTAAATTTTCTTTACCCAATCCTTAAAAATACCTATGTTTATACTGTGGTTATGGCAACCCAATTCTACTCCTTGATCCTTGAGTTTTTTGAGATCCTTGATAAAAAAAAAATGATTTTTCGATTTTTACTTAATATTGTTTGTTGACTGTAAAATCAATTTGTGTTGTTTACAATTAAAAACATAAAGCAGGATAAAATTTTAACCAAATGTCATGGTAAGCAGTTATGACTTGCTTTGCTGTATTGACTGGACTTAAAAACAAACCAAAAAACAACCCGTGTCCCAACCATGCCAGCATGTTTGCAATTGTTGCCCTAACTAAACTCAGATATATTTTTAAGGCTCGACAAACAGACTCACACAAGCTTATTCACTTATATCACAATCAAGGTGAAGGAAATTAGCTTTGTATTCATTTTAGTAGGGGATATTCTATTTTTTCTAGAAAATAACAATAAAGCTATAAAAAATGACAGAAAAGGAAATAGTCCTTAATCAAATTTGTTCCTTGTAAAAAATAAATCAAGGCGGTAAAATTTGGTACGATAATCAGTTTTAAACTATTATGACTTACTTGAAATTGACTTGAAATTTAATCATTTTTCTTCAAAACAGATATTGGGATTCATTGAATTTTTCTGGTTTAAAAAAAAATTGACAAATGGAATGGGGTCAAATTTTGATCGTAAACTTTACCAGAAATTTGAACACACTCAGTATGACTACCTCTTTGTATGTTGCTAAAGAAGATGGGTCTAAGATTAGACTGCATATGAGCATCAGTTGAAGAAAAGCAGTATTCAAAAGGCACCCAACACACGAGACCACGTAAAACTGGATAATCTGAAAATACAAAGTCAAAAGGGAAAATTTAATTTTCGAGTCAGCGCTAACGCAGGGTGCTCCACAATGTCCTTTTTTGATAGCACCCTTCTGCCCTCATGGAGACCAGCATGTGCTTAATTCTGCCTTCATAGAATTAAATGCTTATTTAGATAAAAAGAAAATATTTTGTTTGATTCAAACTTACCGGTATAATGTCTTTAATGTCTTTATATAAAAATAGTTACAAACTTCCCAGTATTGGCATTTGAAACCTTATATTAACTACTTCAATTAAACACAATCCCTAACATTTTCTGTTAAAAGGAAATTGTAATATTCATGCTCTTTACAGCTTCTTTTGTAGTCAAAGAAGCTTGATAATACTTGCATGACATTATTATTTATTATTGTAAGAATGACTTCATAACACAATTATTGTCACAAGAGCTGTTGCAGAATATGACGCTAGACCATATGCTGCTTTGTCTAAGATTGTGTTAATGATGCTAAATGTGCCTGTCGAAAAAATGCAAGAAAAGGATAAACAAGAGCCGCGTAACACAGAGACAGCGCGCTCGACTATTCCACCACTTTTCGGTGTATGGATTGAAAAATTTTGGCGAAACATGCATGGATCACTGTTAGATTAGATTTCAATGCAATACATGATGTGCCAAGATATTTATAAAATATTTGAGGTGGTACGCAAACATTAACATAAATTCTAAGTTGAAAAAGGGGCATAACTCTGTCAAAATGCTTGAAACAGTGACCTTCTCCTGTGTACAGGTTGGGGGCATGATGGTGAACAGACGTGCAAAGTTTCAAAGCAAGATGTCAATGGACTTTGAAAATATTGAGGTGGTACTCAAACTTTAACGTAAATTCTAAGTAGAAAAAGAGCATAATTTTGTCAAAATGCTTGATAGAGTTACCTCCTCCTGTGTTAAGGTTTTGGGCATGTTGGTGAACAAGTGTGCAAAGTTTCAAAGCCATATATCAATGGACTTTGAAAATATTTGAGGTGGTACTCAAACTTTAACGTAAATTCTAAGTAGAAAAGGAGCATAATTTTGTCAAAATGCTTGATAGAGTTACCTCCTCCTGTGTACAGGTTGGGGGCATGATGGTGAACAAGCGTGCAAAGTTTAAAAGCAAGATGTCCATGGACTTTGAAAATATTTGAGGTGGTAAGCAAACTTTAATGTAAATTCTAAGTAGAAAACGGGGCAATATTTTGTCAAAATGCTTGATAGAGTTACCTCCTCCTGTGTAAATGTTGGGGGCATGATGGTGAACAAGTGTGCAAAGTTTCAAAGCCAAATGTCAATGGACTTTGAAAATATTTGAGGTGGTACGCAAACTTTAACATAAGTGGTTACGCCGACACTCTGGTGACTAGGATAGCTCTCCTTATTCTTCGAATAGTCGAGCTAAAAATCAAAGTCGATCAGGGACAATTATTTGTATCTTGGATAATACAGAGTTATGTACCCTAATGGTGTGATGGCCATGAACAAATTTGTGAAGCATGAAGTCCATTGAACTTATGCTATTTGAGTTAATTGAGTGATGACCTAATACATCTGTGTAGTATGGAGTCCATTGAATGAATGGTTTTGGGGTAATAAGTGAAAATGGCAAGTTGCGCTAAAACTTGAACCAAACATTTTAAGTTGGTCAAGGGCAATAATTGGATTTTAATGATAACATGGACTTATCCAACCTATTTGTGTAATGGCTGTCCACAATTTTGTGAAGTATGCAGTGAATTGATAAAAGGGTATTGGAGTTATAAGTGAAAATCTCAAATTGCCATAAAAGTTTAACTGGGCGCCGTCTCCAATGCAGAAGTCGAAGTAGGTAGTAAAGCCCTCCTTATTCTTCAAATAGTCAAGCTAAACATAATTTTATGAAATTATTATCATAAGAATGGCTTAATGTAATCCAACTGCAAGTCAACTCACATTTTTTCGACTCTTCGTTTCTGAGATCCTTACACTTAAACTTCCACTCAGTATAAGCTGCAAAATAAAAACACAGTATGTTGAGGTAACCAATGTATACACCAATGTTGGTTCTCTCTTGGTCAAAGTCAAGTGGTGCTTGTTTTTAAAATTTGTTTTTTAAAGCTGCACTCTCACAGATATACCATTTGTACAACTTTTTTATTTTTTGTCTTGGAAAGAGCAATTTCTTTGCGTAAATATCTGCAAACCAATAATATATGATTGCTGACAAAAAAATCAGATTGTAGATTTTCATATTTCCATTCGAAAATTAATGTTTTATGGCTTAAACCGTTATTAACGGTTTAAGAAAAATGCATACAACATCTCTTTTTGAACTTAAATATAAATATCTGCGATCTAATTTTTTTGTCAACAGTCTTATATAACTGGTTTCCATGGATTTTCGCAAAAATTCTGTGAGAGTGCAGCTTTAAAGCATGAACATCTAATTTATTTATTTTTATTAAATATTAAAATAAACAAGCTCAATTGAGCTTCTATTAAGGATTATCGGTGTTTAGTCCCAAGCAATCAAAGAAAAGACCCACTCCTCCTGCAAAATGTAGTATGAATGATAGTATTGGAAATCAAATCAAATTTTTATCAAAGATTGAAGATTGATAGGAAATCAATATTATCAATTAATACATAAATATTTTCATGCTTGTACAAACATATAACTCCTTGAATTCTGGCTTCATTATTCTACAACTACAAATTTCTTAAACATTTTCTCCCTTGTTGACAGTTATGTGTCCAAGGTTGGCGATAATTGATTGCAAACACTCATGATTGATTTCAAGCTTAGGCCACTACTTTTATATAAATTGGTTTACAAAACCGGCGGGTCTAATTATCCGGAAAGTACAAAAAAAATAAAAAATGAATTTCACTTTTTTTTCCGAATTATTTTCCCGACCGTATTGATTTTGGTGCGAAACGAAAGAAAAAAGAACGGTTAAAAAACATTTTATAACATTTTATGGTTAAATATCAAATAACAGTGCACTAAGTGGGAATGGTGAAATCGAAAGTAAAATTTCTAAGTTGACACCGGTGACCTAGTTTCACAAGTTCGGTCGGTGGTGTTTATGGATTTTAAATAACAAAATGGTTTGGAAATACTTGTCATTGAGTCAATGTAAAGCTTGTGTTTATTTTAGATTACATGTTTGTTTGGGTTAATAGTAGAGTAAAAACAATGAAAGAGTTGAACACATGTGTCAATGCCAGGAGTTGTGTGCAAAACATTTAGATAAAACAACACGGAAAACTATTTTGAATAAGTCCATTTCAATTTGTAATGAACTTGATATTTCACTATAAATGAGATTTGTTGTTGTAACCAAGGAATACTCTTTAAAATGAAAAATAAACAAGCATGAAGTATAGATGCCCTGTGAACCATGTATACACAAAATGGCGGAGTTGGGAGAAGATGAAAATGTCCTATACATAATTATGGATTTCTCTGTTACTATCATTGGTACATAAAGTTAAGTCACATGCTAGATTTATTATTTTGCTATGTGATTTTTATGTACTGATGTGGTAATTTGCTGCAAGATTTGAATTTGAAATGGATTTGGTGAACATCCCATGGTAAATATCCCGGTCCAAAAATATCCGGACTTAGCATGGATCGGGTTACACACAACTAGGACCCCTCATGGCATAGGTTATACATACTCAAATCTAGGTCTAGTTTGGTTTTTAGTTTTTCAGGAATTGTTTTCGCAATATTAAAGCTCAAATGTCTTTATAAAATGCTACCGCCTTATTTACAAAATTGGTAATTATTTCACTTTATTGACATTTTCCAATATTAAAATAACTTAAACAATGTTTAGAAAATGTTATGTATTGTTTTAATACAGTGCAATTTTTGTGCATTTTAATGCGTAAAATTCGCCTCCTCTTTTTTTCAATTTAATATTGGTAAGTTTTTAAGTGTTCTGCATTCACTTTTGCTTTAGCATACCCTTAAAGCTAAACACATGTCTTGCTGAGTGATATTCAATGTATCTTTGATTAAAAGTGTAGTTTATACATGTAAACATGTTTTATAGTCAATATCATTGATGTTTTATATGCACAGTATGTAAGATTTAAACTGTGTGTTTAATAAGAACTTTGAAACTTTGAGTGTATTAAAACATGCATTAATAGCAGTTTAAGAATTTAAATTGACAAGTAAATGATATATGTTTTCTGATTTTCACCCTTTAAGAGTATGTTTTGTGACTTTTTTCCTTCATTTTTTTTTTTTTTTTTTTCGACCACCCAGTGGACATTTTTTCCAAAAATTCTTGTAAACCAAAAAATAAAAAAGGAGTGGCCTTACCGTGCAATAAAAAGCGTGCGTATATTGAAAAATCACTGTTATTTATCCCCATGCTATATATTGCACATTATTTTCTGATATGAGAATTAATTCAGAGTTGAAATCGAAAGAAACACTTCAATATGGTATAATTGGTCTAATTGTTAAAAGAAACAATGCCCAAAGGTGCTTAAAATGCAACACAGACACAAAGACAGTAACAATTATACCTACCACAATTCCAGACCAAAGACACGCCCCGTAATTGTTATTTATGCCAAGGGACCACGATCCATTTCCTGAGACAAGCATTGGCACCAAGAACACGTTCAATGCTCCTGTGAATGAACTTTAAATGGCTAACAGAACAACACAGTCATAAAATTGTACTGACAAGTTAATGCTCCTCAAAAAAATAAATATATATATTAAAAGGAATTGTTTTACCTGGGCAGGGGAAAATGTACAATATTTTAGGAAGGGGACAATTCGGCCCCCAATAAGGGCTGAAAAAAACACTGTCAGTAGGAATTACTTACCGAATCCAGCTGCCAGGAAACCAAACATAATCTCCAAAATGCCGAGACAGTATGGCCAATGGTAAAGTAACGACTGTGGGGGGCTGATCTGGCTCGATCCATGACCTGTAGGTCCTTGTTGCACGCTGCCAATATCTTGTATTACATCGACATCGTCATCATCATCATCAGGTGGTCGAATATCGTATCTCGTATCTACAATGACATCACCAATTTTTTTTTTCTTTTTTAGAAAGTCTTTTTACCTGTACTGGTTTATTTTCAACATCCTAATAAATTATGTGATGTTAAGTTTTTTTGATAATTGAACTCGGAAATAATTGATTTTCATCACATTCAGAGATCAGTATGAAATATGAAATATTATCTGTCATGATTTATTGAAAAGATATTTACACCCCAAAGATTGATATTTTTGGGGTCTTTTAAGGGGAAAATAAACTAATATTAAATCATTTCCTAAATCGCAGGAGACTAGACAGCTTTTTCTTTTAGCTGTAAAATTTCCCAATTTCAACACTTTCACGACGCAAAATTTCCCAAAATGTCTAGGGTCTTTTTCCCAAAATGGGCAGAAAAAGCCCTGCCTATTATGATTCAGTTTCTGTATCAGTAATGATTTCATTGTTGATTTTTTCATGAGCCAGACAAATATTTAAACTTAATACTTGTAATTATGTCATTGTGTTTGTGTCAAAATTGAGCCAGCATAAACATTTACATATAATTCAGTATTAAAGAGCTTATATACAGCTATAACTTACAATCATCAACCAAACCACAATGCAACTGTCAAAATCTTCAGTCTTCAATCTAAGTTATATTCAGAGCAACTAATAGAAATTTTGTTTTATTTTATACTTTTTTTCTAAAGAAGTTTTCTAGACTGCAAGAATAAATGTTGAGAAAAATCGCCACCTGTCCCAAAACACGCCCATCCTATTTTTAGGACACCAAGTTTGGTGATAAGTGGTTGTACAATAAGCCAAATTTAGAGAGTTGACTCTGTTAATACAATTAAGCTTGTATGTTCTAACCTGCTGGTGGTTGTCTACCCCGGGGGCGTTCAACCTCAACCCTGGGGCTTTGAGGTGGAGACGGGGCCTCACCCACTTCCTCGTCTATCTGTGTGTATGGGAACTTCATATCTCACTGCCTTCTTATCAATGAAACCTTTATGATAAAACATGTAAAAAATTATTTTTTATTCATAATCTAACAATACTAAACACATACAAAATAAATTGATCAATGAGTAAATGCTGCTCGAGCATTGCTTGGTCAGACAAAAGTGCAAGATTGCATTATGAAGAAAAACAGTTATCTCAATTGTTAAGCACTAAGTCTTGCTAGCAGAGCCTGTGCTCAAATATTCGCTTTTAAACAAAGACCTTAAAATCATGACCATCTTTACATAGCACATTTTGGATTATTTTCTGGTTGTTTAGGCCGTTCTATTGATGGTTTAGTCGTTTTCATGTGTTGTTTTTTTGCTCCAGTCCATGACTACAGAACACATAATTGGCATGGCAGGGCTTGACATAAAAATTTAAGGGCACTGGATGCTGGCTGAATCATCTGTTCACTTAACAAATAAAAGAGGCAACATGGTTCAGTCAGGGATATCAAAACCTTTAAAAAAAAAACCTCCAAATCTTAAATTATTATTAGTTAATCCTTAGACTACCCTTACATTTATTTGTAAACATGTTAAAACTAACATATTTTGGAGGTGATGTCATTGCTATCAAGCATATAATGATGAGAAATATTTTAAACATGTGATAGCGGATAAGTGGTCAAGTGGTTAAAACCTTGACTAACAATCCAGGGGTCTCTGGTTTGAACCCCAGCCTCACTTCTCCAAGAAAATCTAAACAGCTTCTTGGAGGGACATGGTGCACATGAAAGAACTAGCCACAAAAATGTGCATTAAGTGAACCTTTTTAACTTTACTGTACATGTGATAATTTCTTGGGTCGATTCCGGGACACTCGTCGTAATGTCAACGCACACTAGGGGGGTCCGGATTTTTTTTTAAATGGGGAATGTCTGTGAATGCTTGTTGGCATCGTTAAATAATCGTAAAAATCCTCACCAAAACACTACTCGCAGTTTGTTAGTCATATAACTACAAGCCAGCTTTCCGCTGTGATCAGGTTAGTCCATATAAACAGCCGCTTCAGAGTCTTTGATGATTTTTTATTTGGCGACTCTACGCATCCATATCCCACTTGTTGTTTTCCTAGCAAAGAATAACAGATCCCAGCGCTAAGTATATTGAGCGGAAAGATAACGGGCACCTGCTAGATGGTTTCAAAATGGCGATGCTTCATTGACAGAAGTCAATCTAAATTAAACTAATTATTTGTGTTTCATTAAAAACTTAAGTGTAATAAGTAAAAGGTATTCAATATAAATGGCTAAAATAATTAAAGTGTAACTTTTATGTTTTTATTTAACAGTGAAGTGTTTAGTGGAGTAACAGTTGAAGAATATATTTTACATTGATATGGAATAGTCGACTTGTGGCGTTTAGGGAACAAAATGAATATCCAAATGTTAAAAAAAGTTCTCTAACCGCACATTATAATTTATTGTGGCTATGATCAGGTGACTGATTCACTGACTAAGACCCGCGAGAGAATAATCGGTTTTATTCTGGGGAGAATAGGTTGACATTTATCAAATCTAAACAGCTTACCCTTTATAATGCCGTTCCATTAACATCAGATACTTATGATATAATGAATTGCTGACTTAATAAAGTTATTTCCTCCTTTACGCATTATAATAACAATCAGTATCTGTAACCTATGACCTCATCCGAGATTACCAATTTACAGTCAAAACGTCCCAATATTAAAACACCCAGGTAAAAATAGACCAGTACCCGACGTTTCAATCTGGTAAAAATATTTTTGGAGAAAGTACCAGTCTAGGTAAAAAAAATCCCATTTTAGTAAAAACGTCCCCAGTACGGAGTCAAAACGTCCGAAAATACGTCCTCATTCTGGTCTTTTTTACTTAATTCGGGAGTAGGACTTTACATAAAGATT
Organism: Mya arenaria; assembly: GCF_026914265.1. Classification (NCBI taxonomy): domain Eukaryota; kingdom Metazoa; phylum Mollusca; class Bivalvia; order Myida; family Myidae; genus Mya; species Mya arenaria. The sequence continues at coordinate 22,139,660 of NC_069131.1, read as the reverse complement.
AAATTGAAATCGTTTGAAAGTTTGAAAAAATAATCAATAATCACTTGCATGAATCCATTGCATAGTTTTTTTCTCATATTTTTTCATAGAATTATTCGGCCGCGATTGGAACGTTTTGTGATATTTATGAAGCAAGACAATATTGAAATTTTCTTTTTGATTTGTTTGTGTATCATGGCAGGCATTTAATGATGTATTAATGTAATAAGTTAGATATCGAACATAAAAAAATATATGTGCAATACTTTTTATATATTTATCTGTAAATTTATATAGTCTAGGACCAATCCTACTTCCAGATATGGTGTGACTTATTGAATTGTCTTTGTGGTTAAATTTTGTTGCGGTGGAACATTTTGATCAGTTTATAATATTAGAAAAGTGGAAGCGCCGCTTCAATAAACAGTTGGGACGTTGTGTCATTAAATGGGGACGTTTTAACATGGGGACGTTTGGATTGCAACATATTTGGTCGTGTGAATAGCAAAAATTGAACAAAGGGACACAACCACAATTTCCAAAAGACAACCCGCAGCGCAAGTAAAAAAAAACACTGACACTTAAAACACAAAACGTAATTGGGACTTTTTCTAGAGTTAGAGTTCCGACTAACGAAACAGGATCATTTTCCAATGTGCACCTCTTTCTGCAGTTAGCTGCAGGTGCCCGCCCGAGTATCCATAACAACCCTTTATTTACATACCGGTGTCGTCGGGAGATTTGGCTCTTACAAATGACCCGCGTGACATGTTTGTTGTTTTCAGGAATAACTTGTGATACGATAAACATGTGCTGTGAAGTTGAAATTTTGGGATAAGAATATAGTAAAGGTAGGGAGAATGTAAATAGTTGTTACTCTTAAGTTATTTAATATTTGTTTCACCATTTTAACAGTTAAATTGAATTCTTACACCTGTCAACTCATTGTTTTTGTTTATTATAAGTCTATAGTAATACTTTCAGTTACATCACAGCACCACCCAGGGGCCTAGATAGCCCTCTATTCATGTGGATTCATAATTATGCTAGGGGCGTCCAGGGTCATTTTACCTCGGAAAATTTTGAAAACCATGGTGCATTCAGGGTGGTCCGAGTTGCTTTATTAAGTACGGGAATTGGACAATTTTAGGACCATGTAGTCAAGTACGCAAAATGCATATTTGGCTGATTTCATTATCAGAATCATGTTGATTCAGCCGCATACTCACTTTACCGAGGCATCTTAAAGAGCCTACCACCTCAAAGATCTAAGAATAAGTTTACCGGAGCTGCATGCAAATAAAAAATGATTAAGACATTCCATATATTGAGTTTTATTATGAAACTAGCCACAATAATGTGCATATAAAAATAACTTTTTTAACAATTGGACATTCATTATGTTCCCCTTTTAGTGCGTAGAGTGTCAAAACAAATTGTCAAAGACTCTGAAAAAGCTGTTTATATGGACTATTAAGAAACCTAGACGGTCCTATCATAATATTCTGTTTAATCAATGTTTTAATACACCATTTATAGTTTTAAGCAATTAGCCTGCACATAAGTTTTGCCTGAATTTCCATTCTGAGAATGACCACATAAACCACATTATTGTTTTGTTTCATTTTCTGGAATATAAACACAAACCAGCATTTGAATTCTCCCGAAAAACTCTTTACATAATTACATTTCTGTGGGATGAACCATGATTTACACAGCATTAGGGTGCATATTAATTCATGTCATTATCTATCCTTCGTAACTTCCTTCAAATACAACATTTGGAGTCTGCTATCCCAAACAGACCTTCAATGATAATTATGAAACATTACTTAGGTGTTGGAACCTCACCTAGTCCTGAACTTATGTGAACACTTGTTTTTTAGTCTAATTACTGTACAACTCTTGAAGAATATTAATGAAACGTTGGCCACATTCTTGTACACTAGCTCATCATGGCAACCATGGTTTAGGGTCAAAGGATCATTGACAGGGTGTCATCTCTCCCACTTGATATCCAGAATTCTGCTTTTTTTACAAAAGCATGCTCAACCCTGAAGGGGTCCACTGGTATTAATATACGTTAATTTCTCTATCCACATGGAGCCCGAGCTTTGCTAATTTGCATATAACCAACCAAGTAAACAATACATACTATGAATGTACTTCCATCTATAACGGAATGTTACACTGTGAATGCACATCCGCTGCCTACAGTGGACCGTTACATTACTTTCCCCTCGAGAAGACTCATCCTGAGTCTTGGTCTGGGAAACTTTAGGGTAAGGCAACTCCGATTTGGCAGTTGTCAACATCCCACCGCTACCACTATTTGTAACGTGTGACATCAACAAACACCAACAGATCCCTTCAGAGAAAAGCATGCTCGAAACTGAAGGGGTCCACTGGTCTTGATATACACTAAATTCTCTATCTACACGAAGCCCGGGCTTTGCTAATTTGCATTTTACCAACCAAGTAAACATACATACTATGAATGTATTTCCGTCTATAACGGATTGTTATACTATGAACGCATATCCACCGCCTACAGCGGACCGTTACACTTGTGACAAAGTTTGTTCCTATCATTTGTGCAAATTAAGTTTTTTAATTGCATTGTGACTATTATTGGACACTTCATTTGTGTTTTGATTCATGCATTTTTCTTTTTTTCCAGACTTACAATTGTAGGTTTTAATGTGCTATTGTCTATGTATTCTTAGAAAATGTTGCCAGTGGTCTTCACCCTTGGCAGAAGTTGAAGAAACTCTGCTTGAATGTACAGCTTATTAATAAAAGGGTGTGCAAAACCTATATAATGAAACCTCACTTGAACGTGGTTGAAGTTTAATACATAACAAGGTTAAGAGATACTGGTATCATGCATACCGATGTCCCTAAAGGATATTAATGAAATGTCACATCATTTTCTCAAATTTACATGCAGAGCCAATGTTGTTGGACTATTCATGAGCAAGGTTTTTATGCAACACCATACATTGGGTTTAACAATGAGTCAAGCAATTTATGACTGCTCCATATTGCTTATTGACCCCATTGTCATCAACATATCACATTATTTATATATATATGCTAAAATTACATGCAATGCTGGAAATTGCAGGCTAAATGTGAAGGTTACAATTGTAAGTTTAAAAGAATAAATGTATATGAGTTCATTTAATTGAACTTAATATAAGTTACAATAATACTAATCCTTTGTTGGCTGAATGTAACGGGTCACTTCCTTTATCATCATTGCAATAAGTTGAATAATAGTTAATTGGTTAATCAATTTGTTCACCGACATCCATGCAGGAAGTAATGAAACAATGGTAGCAGTTTTGAAAAAAAAGTATACTGGTGTGTATAATGTTGTTGTTTTTTCTATCAATGCACCTGACTGTCTGTGGGCATCCAGCTCAGTGAGAGTATCATTCTTGTAATGCTACGTTTACACTATGTTCCCGGTGGCCACGGCAGCCCCGTTTCAGACAACCGTGGAGAAAACAGGATAAATGTGAGACAGCGCGGGGGAACGGGATAAGCAAACGTGACAGACCGTTATTGCCGTGCATGCCGGGCCAGAATTTTAAACTGTCAAAAATTTTGCCACGGCAGCCACATTGTGGATGAGAAACGTAGTACTTCGTAGTAAAACAGGGTAAACGCTATGACACGTGACAGTACGTAATAGGCCGTTACACAACTTATAAATCGTCCGTAGTGGGGCGGGAATCATATGTAATCCCCGGCATCTGAAGTTCCTTTCTAGTTTTGTCACGTTGTGCTTCGTTTTGTCACGGTTTTCACGGCAAGCTAGGGTAGACAATAGCCGTTTCGTTACGTTTCATTTGCGGTGAAAACACAAAATCTTCTTCATCTTGGGAATTCATGTTTACTTGTCGAAGTATTCTGATACAGTGATTGCTGTTGCCTGGGGGATTTTCTTTATACCGTGGACACAAACGTAATCCAAAGCTCTGCGGTGTTCGCGTTCGATGCATTGGAGGCCTTGACAAAACGAGGAAAACGCATCAGACCTGGATGAAGACGTGAACAACGTGAGGGATCCTATCAGAACGTAACGGACCGGGACGCAACTTACATGCATCCCTGGTAGACCGCGCCTGGACCTTAGTGCGCCTTGGACGAACCACTTTTTCGCCCCTACGGCTTGTCACGTTATCTTAATAAAACGTGAGGAAACTTAGCACAACCTAACACAACTTGTTTATGGAGACAAAAATGGCCAAAATCCCACGGTGCAATACGTTTCGGGCAAACGGGGCTGCCGTGGCCACCGGGAACATAGTGTAAACATAGCATTAGGTTGTGAGGAATAGTAAATGTACAGCCAGGAGGTTACCCTGGTAACATAGCTATCCTTGGTTCTTAAACCTGCATCAGTGTACAGCACACTGATACATTCAGGACCCCGTTTAATCCCTTACAGTCTCAAAGCTGGGCATTGGAATGTCATGATATGATGGAGGTTGCTTAAATTCATATATTTTAAGTGGTCAACATAATATTTTGTCCAATGAGAAAACTTTAAATTTCCTAATACATTTCTTTCAGTGAATTATTAAAGCAGTGAGTCAGCTTTGTATTTAAACATGTAAAGTGGTAGATATATTCAGTGGCTGACCCATTTAGTGGGTAGTTTACACAATATAATTTTAACCACTAAAGAAGATTATAAGTCCTATGTACTTCCACAAAATAAATTGTTATACGACTGCATTAATTGCATCAAGACAATTTATTCCTTTAAGTACTTAATTACTAACAACCTTTAAGAAATTTATACATAGTGGTTGAAAAAATAGTACAAAAAACCCTGCACTGGTAGAAAAATTTGCCTGTCTTTTACAATATCTGCGCAGGTTTAAAATCCAGGGGTATAATAAAGGTCAATTACATTTGATTGGTACAATGTTTGAAGTCACGGGTTCAGGCAGTGGCAAACAAACAATTTGTTTTGTGCTTTTCTGTTTTCATAAGCCATTTGTATAATCATATTATTTGTATGACAGAAAATACAATATAGTTATTGTACTCATGAACATGGTTGTTTTATCTGATTTAAAGCCGAAGCTGTCATTTATTGATGTTTTTGAAGTTTTAATCTGATTAAGATTATATTTTATTTATAAAGTTATTGAAACAGGCTTTTAAATGATTTCTTTAGATGAAAAGTTAACATTGGGGCGATTGTTCAAAACTTTGTTTAAGTTGAAAAACATGATTAATGACATTATTGTTAACTTTTAAATGTGAAATATGTTACTATGTGCTCATGGTTAAGTAAATATCAAGTTAATTTAAAACGGCTGTGTCAAATCTTGTAAGGAATACTGCAGATCATAAATGTATCCCTGAAACTTCCAGAGCAATACTGATTTGGAAGTAAACAGGGATGACGTTAACAATGTTAACAACTTTTTGCCCAATATTGCTTAAATTTTGTACTTATAGTTTAATAAAGGTCATAGGTAAACTACATGTATCTTTTGAACACCGGATATGATGAAAAAATCTTGGATTTAGATATGGCATGATAATGTTTGAAAAAAGTTGTTACTTTGTCGTTAAGTTTGAGTTAAGCTCTTAAGGTGACAAGAATTATAAATTTATGAGAATGTTATAAATAAGACTAAACTTGAACACATAAAGTGGATTTGAAAGCCTTTAAACCAGATTGGTTTAAATTAAATTTACAACTTTTCAACATAATAGTTACAATCTCAAGTGTTGTCAGTGTTTAGAAATATTATCGTAACAATAAATTTAAAGTGGCAAAGTTTGTAGATAGGTATTGAAACTAAATGGAAAATGTTTTGAATACAAAGTGCTTTGCTTTTAGAATGGATTTAAACAAGTGTTAAAAATGGTTTGTATTCGATCAATTTCTTTTGAAACTAATATATTTTTCTTCTCCATTTTATATAGTTTGTAAGTGATTATATACATTCTATATATGTAAAAAAATAATTTTTATATATATATATATATATATATATATATATATATATATATATATATATATATATATATATATATATATATATATTAAAAAATAAATGTGCATTTTTGTTCTTTATCATAATAATTATCTAAAATTGAAATGATGACATGACTTTTAAAGCATAAACCATTACAGAAGCAGCCAAAAAATTGTATATTTTTTACCATCTAATATATATATATATATATATATATATATTATCACTATGACAGTGAAAGAGTTATGTTAGTGTTGTTCTTGCAATTGATTTTAATCGAAAGTTGGTGAAAAAGGAAATCATTGAAGACTATCCATTATACTGCATGATTTTGCCTTAATCGTGTATGAAAATGTTTGAGTATTTAATTTATCATTAATCTCTGATAATTGATAGTAATATTTGATATGAATCGGACCACTAAGCAAATATCATTTTGTTATTTGATACATGTATAAATCATGAATTTAACATCACAAGAGAGATAAACTTTTTTGCCCCCCCCCCCTTCCTCTCCTCAAACTGGGAGGGATAATAAATCAAATTTGAATTGGTTGTGGGAGTGTGTGACACCAGTTATAGGGTCAGATTCAATCAGTAATGGATTTTTTTGTTTCAATTAAGTAACTTGTGAAATTGTAAAGAAATATGGCGGAATGGCTTTCTCTTATTCAATATCTCCATTTCAGTTATTATCACTATCAGAGTAATGATTGATATCGACACTTCATTCTGCTATTACTTCTTCTTTCAGGCATCAAGGGTTGCCCCAGGCAGCAGCGCAAAGATGCCGGCGGGCCGGGACCCAAGGTCGTATGTGCGGCCCGTCCCACTGCCGATCCCCGCCAGCAAGGGGCAAAAACTGCTGGCAAGGGACACAATCAATTTCAACCCACAATATCCATCGCGGGAAGAGGTGCGGCAAAATAACTACAATCGTCGGCAATATCAGATGTCTGCGATGGGTTTTCGATCAGCCAATCACAAGCCTTACATTGGTATTGGTGACCCGTTTTATCTGGATGAGAAGAAAATGATTCTACATGCTCTTGGGCAATGGGCCGAGGTAAGAAAAGATGGCTGTGTTGAGGGTAACTGGGCTTTAGCTAAAGAGGTATGTAGCAGTGCAAACCCTGTCCTTTTATGGGACCTATTACTTCAATTAAACACAATTCCTAATGTTTTCTGTAAAATTCATAATGTTCAAGTTCATTACATCCCAATATTGTATGTATCCATTTTCATTCTAAGCACCCTGTTCCTTTTCTGCAATGCCCTTCTGTTTTTAAAACATGGCTAAAACTCTTAGTGTTTTATTGAAATTAGTGTCTAAATATTCTTCAAATGTTTTTTTTCAAAATAAATGGGTTTCATTTAAACTTGGTGTCTTTTCTAAAACCTCTATATATGTCTACATGTATCTCTCTACTGTATTACTGTTGTCTGTGCCTTTTAATTGCAGATGTTTGCACTGAAATTGTTATTATTATCTTCTGTATACTTGATAGGCTTTTTCTCTGTTCTGAAACAAAAGGATATGATTCACTATTAAGAGAATAGAAGAACTTTAGTGATAACAATGAATTCCAAAATTAATTTTGCATGGTGGCCAACCAAATTCTATTAAATTAATATGGTGTCCAAAACATGAGGTATTTATTGACCAATCTCTTGTTGTAAATCAAATAATCAGTTAGCCTATAATTGGATTAAAATGGTTAAATAAATTATAGCACAATGCTACATAAATAATCTTCCTATGGACTACCAAGATAAACCACTTCTCCAAACAATGTCAGCGCAGTGATTAGCACACTCCCTTAATATCCCAAAGGTGACCAGGGTTCAATTCCCTGCTTGGGCGGATATGGGTTTGGTTGGTCACAAAGCCGGACCAGCGGGTTTCCTCCATGAACTCTTGTTTCACTGATTTTACTAGACCAAACTCTCGCTCAACATCATGTGCCCCAATGAAAGTTAATATAAATTTCTTCATAATTGTTGTAACTAACATCACATAGTTACACTCAAGTCTTTTCATTTGGCAACTGTAACAGTACTGCAAAGAATGATTTCCCTTTTTTCATTGGTGAAGAAAAAACATTGCGTTTGCATTTTCTGTTTCATTAGTTGTAAAAAACCCAACTGTATTGAACATTTGTGTATGTAAGAACTTTATATGGAAATGCTAATAGTTTACCCCACGGTCAATCTGCAATTAATAATTTTCACAGCCCTCTGTAAGGTTTGCAAACAATTAGGCATAGGCTCTATCCAGTTTTCACTTAATAGCCCTCAGATTCTATTTATTTTGCATTCAAAACGCATTTATCCATTTTAGACTGGTGCCAGTTGTTTGTTGACATTTGTTACATGCAAACAAAAGTTATTTATCCAAGAATAATATCAATCAAATTTAAACCCTGAGGCTTAAACATCAGTCTGTTGTAGGAAATAATTGCTTAAGATTTATTTCAAGATTAATTCACACAAAGTTTAAATTCTCATGGCTTCTGATGGCTTGTATATGATATTTGGTTCACAAAAGAAGTATTTGCTTAATGTAGATTTAATGTAGATTTTATGTTTCATTTCCATTTTAGTCTAACTGAAGTTCTTATGAATGGCTTTTAAATATAAATTTATTAATGTTTTATTTAAATTTATTAATGTTTTTCCAAACCGTTTGAATGATGCCACCTGGTATCTTTGTCCATGTTGTAACTTGCATGCTATAGTACTCTATTGGCAATTTTTATATAAAGTTACTAAATGTAAGCATTCCTGCTTGGCTTCAATTTCTCAAGGCTGGAGGTATTCTGCGCCGGTCCCTGGCAGTTCGAGCCAATGGGGTTTGACCGTAGTTTATTGTTCTTGATACATTCTCCTCATACAATAATTGGATACTGTTTATTCTTTAGTTTAAAAGACAATTTTTACTGTTTTGCAAAATTTTAAAACTTGGAAAAATGGACTGACTGGACAGGTGTATTTCTCTCATCACTGATAGTCAGTTATATATAAGGCCCTAATTATATAGACATAGAGGGATTAAAGAAACATTATTAATTCGTCTTTTGTGTGAACAATTATAAAAGATATTTCATGTCCAAAATGAAGTTAACTCTAACAAACGTCTTATTCTTAGACAATTGCTTCAGTCTCAATTCTGGACATTCAGTCCAACGGCCAGTTATATTTACCATCCAATCAAAACACTTGGATTCTTAGAATTAAGCTTTATAAATCTAAATGTGGCTATGGAATATGGCTCAAGGGCCCCTACATGCAATATTACTCTTACCCTTGGGCACGCCTCATTGATTTGATTCAGTCTATTGGTCAACTATTTTTACTGTCCAATCAAAGGACTTGGATTCTGATCTAAAATTTAAGTTAAATCTAAGTTTTATATTGAATATGGCCTTTGGAGCTGATTATTATCCTTATCCTTAGAAACATGTATGTCTCAGTGAATCTATTCAGTATATTGGCCAGTTATTTTTACAGTCCATTATCGAAACACTCAGACTCGACTCTGAAACTAAAGTTTGATCGAAGTTGGCTATTAAATCATACTATTCCTTTTAACAGGATGAGATTAGCACATCCAGCAGCTCGGAGGAGTCAGATGATGAGAGGGAAGATGGAGACCACGCCCCTAAACCAGCCGTACGTAAACATAGAGTATCTTGGATAAATTATGTACACAATTGTCATATCTCATTTTCACTATGTACATGTTTGTTCAGCTGGTTGAAAAGAAATGGTCAGTTATGCTTCTTGCCTCACCTGATAGTGATCATTTCTCACAATTTTAGGAATGGAGCTTGGGCCTTAAAAAGTGACATTTTGAGAAGAATTGGGAATTCCAATTTTGCCTAAACATGAATGAAGTAAAAAGATGGCGGACTGATTTTAAAAAAAATAATTGAAACTTAAATTTGAAATTTTGTTTTCACATTTGGGAAAAAAGTATATGCTATATAGCATTGGGAATACAAAAAAACCCAGACTGCATTACCCAGGTTGAAGTAATGAGTTGAGCCCCTTTATTGTCTCACTTATGTACAATATTGATCTATTTAAAGGAAAAATTATTTCAAGTCAGTTTAATATGATTTTCAAAAGATTTACGGTAATTATTGTTTGGTAAATTTTTGCAATATCATTAAAATATTTTTATGGCTTCAATTTCTGATTCGCAATGTTCATTCATTAGAAAAAAGGTTACTTTATATTTATGCACTGTATGCACTTGCTTAGAATAAAGTGTCAAAAAATGAAATATGGTGCAATGCAATTTTATCATATGATATAACCATGATATTTCATTGGAATAATCAAAAATATTAATGACATGCCTTGGTTAAATCTTATCTATGTCATTCTTCTTTTATATAGTTTACTGCCGCCAAGTTTGTGTTGCGCCGATCCAGAAGGGACTTGAACACGCTCAACAAGGCTGTCGTACATGGGAGGTAAGCAACACTAATATATATATCTAGCACAAATTGTCTAAAGTGGCCCGGATTATTAGTTGTACGCATTGTAATAAAAAGGTTCAAACAGGATTTCTTTACATTAGACACACAGAAACACAGAGTCCACAGTGATCGAAATGAGTCAACACAAGCTTGAAAACTATGCACTTTAAACCTGTGCCTAAAAAAATGAAGCTTTATAAAACATGCTACTTTTGTGAAGCTTTTTCTTTGCTTATCTGCACTGTTTCCAGATCTTGTTCACATTTTTGATTTCATTAAGCAGAACTTGTTACACCTTTTCATGCAAAATAGTAATGTAAGAATATTTGATGAATCAGAGACAATTTCAAAAATGTAATCATTGGACTAGCTTGTATATACAATATTATACCTCCATTGGATGGATATCAAATAGGAGAAATAATTATGGCTTAAAGAAATTTCTGGGCAGTATTTATAAAAACAATTGTAGTATTATGGGTATGCTTTCTTAGTTCAAATATATCACTGGTCATTATGAACTACATTTCTTATAATGTCAAAAAGAATTTATATTCCTTGACTTAATTCAAATTTAAACTGTAATGTAACACACATTTATTGATATCTTTTAATTTTGATATGAAAACTTTTGGAATTCAATTTTTAAGTAATAAATGTGGATTACTGACTGAAAAGTGACTTCTTAATGAAGTGTTATAAATAATGGCTCTCTGAGGCTCCTCATTCTTATTAATCAATAACAACTAATATTTTTCATTCATATTTGATGATTCCTCTGAAAATAAGAATATATTACTTAGAATGTTTGAAATTTTTATTGTAAAATAATTGATTTCAGGAGCATGATTCGAAATGTGAGCCTGGGCCACGGATTGTTCGATCTTGTCAACAAGGAAAAACAGAGCAAGGTGAGTACCTCATTGAACAGTCAGGTATCAGACTAATCAGAACAGAATTGTTTAAATTTATTAGATTTAAAGCTGCACCCTAACAGATTTACCGTTTTGACAACTTCTTTAATTTAGGTCTTGGAATGAGCCAATTTTGGCATCATATATCCGTTCGAAAATGAATGTTTTATGGCTAAAAGCTACTATCGATTTAAGAAAAATGCATAAAATATCATTTTTTTTAACTTAGACAAAAAATAAAAAAAGTTGTCAAAATGTTCAATCTTTGAAAGTGCAACTTGAAGCAAAAATACATAATGGTTACAAGTCAAATATTCATGGTAGTATTTTTGTATTCATGGTTGTTATCAAGAATTTGGTATATATAGATTTACTTTTGTATCTGTGTTTACTTATTCAATATCTATTGAAACCAGAATTATATTATCAAGCAAAGGCAACGATTTGGAAATTACTTTTCTTTTGAAATGAGTATTGTACTTCAAAATCTGTGTAAATACAGCTTGATTATATCATAACATTCATAAAGTTCCATATTGTCATGATCTTCATTACAGAGGCTGGCATTAGAGGAAGAGTTACGTCGTAAACAGGAGCAGCAAAGGAACGCATTCAAGCCACCAAAGAATGAGAGTGACGATGATTCTGATGAAGACCTTGATGCAGATGTCGACCTTACAAGGTAGAGCCAGACTTTGTATAACAGAGGCTTTCTGTTTCTATGGCTAGCTGCTGCTTCCTGATTTTTTTCAATAGTATCAGTTTGCATTCTATATATGTTTTTATTAATTTTATCATAGTATTATCTGAGCTACAGATAAAGGGTAGAAATTGATAAACAATGCTCAAATTACGATCTAAAATCAAAATATTTTGGTATTGGTACAAGAACAAGTGTTAAAAGGGTGAATCAATACTACCATCAATTTACAACTGTTTTGAGAACAACCAATCGATGATACCACTAAACTGGTAAAGAATCACTTGAACTCTTAAGCAGTGTGCCCATTAAACTGGTGTAGAACCACTTCAGCTCCTAAGCAGTGTGCCCATTAAACTGGTGTAGAACCACTTCAGCTCCTAAACAGTCTGCCCATTAAACTGGTGTAGAACCACTTCAACTCCTAAACAATGTGCCCATTAAACTGGTGTAGAACCGCTTCAACTCCTAAGCAGTCTTTCCATTAAACTGGTGTAGAACCACTTCAACTCCTAAACAGTCTGCCCATTAAACTGGTGTAGAACCACTTCAGCTCCAAACAGTCTGCCCATTAAACTGGTGTAGAACCACTTCAACTCCTAAACAGTGTGCCCATTAAACTGGTGTAGAACCACTTCAACTCCTAAGCAGTCTGCCCATTAAACTGGTGTAGAACCACTTCAACTCCTAAACAGTGTGCCCATTAAACTGGTGTAGAACCACTTCAACTCCTAAACAGTGTGCCCATTATACTGGTGTAGAACCACTTCAACTCTTAAGCACTCGGCCCATTAAATTGGTGCAGAAAATTCAACTCCTTAAGCAGTCTGGCCATTAAACTGGTGAAGAACCACTTCAACTCCTAAGCAGTGTGCCCATTAAACTGGTGTAGAACCACTTCAGCTCCAAACAGTCTGCCCATTAAACTGGTGTAGAACCACTTCAACTCCTAAACAGTGTGCCCATTAAACTGGTGTAGAACCACTTCAACTCCTAAGCAGTCTGCCCATTAAACTGGTGTAGAACCACTTCAACTCCTAAACAGTGTGCCCATTAAACTGGTGTAGAACCACTTCAGCTCCTAAACAGTGTGCCCATTATACTGGTGTAGAACCACTTCAACTCTTAAGCACTCGGCCCAATAAATTGGTGCAGAAAATTCAACTCCTTAAGCAGTCTGGCCATTAAACTGGTGAAGAACCACTTCAACTCCTAAGCAAATGACTTTTCGATTAAGTCTTGCATTTATTATAAAGCCTTTTGTGTGTGTAAAATACAAGCATATTTTCAATTCAGTGTGCCAGTACACTTTAAAAATTGCCATTACAGATTATTGAATGAAACCAATGTATAAAATATACTTTACAAAATTATATAAAGGCATTCAATAAGCTCTATGCAAAAAGTTAACTGTAGCTCTGTTATATTTAGTGCAATGATTTTGTTCATGGTTAAATGGTTGCATACTTTGACTTGCTCATGTGCTGCTAATTAGAAAGTGTTTCTGCTGATTTTAACTGTTATTTATATAAAAAATACTTTACATGTTTTATATATTAAGTATTTAGGTTGGCAATCTTCACATTATTTATAGATCAACATCTCATTGCTAGTAGATACTGTTTTTAGTGCACTCCCACATGTGGTTCACAATCAATGTGTGATAAGTGATAATATGTGGTGCGCGATATCATATGGTACATGATGAAAATGTGTGGTTCAGGATTGTGTGGCTCCTAGGCATGCATGTTTGATTATTGAGTGTGCTTTATAATCATGCATGTTTCATGATAATATGTGCTACATCAAATAATGCATCATTGTGACATGGATCTTTATGTATGTCATTCAAAAACATTGTGGTTTCATTATCATGCATGGTTCATGATCGTATGTGGTTCATGAAAATGATTGGTTCATGTTAGTAAGTGGTTCATGATAATGCATAGCTTATGTCTTGATAGTCTGTGGTTCATGATAATGCATAGCTCATGATGGAATGTTAATTATGATAATTCGTGATAATGTTAGGATCATGATCATATTAAGCCTATGATCACACGAGGTTCATGACTATATGTGGTTAATGATCATAATTGTGTTAAACATTAGCATGTGTGGTTCATTATCATTATGTGGCTCATTATCATGTGTGGTGTATTTGCTAGCTACATGGTGCCAGTTGCTCCTCCCACGTTTGTTACCCAGCCGACAGAATCAGACGAAGAGCTTGGAATCGTCAATGACAACGCTTCTGATTCTGACCAGAGTCCTGAGCGTGAGCCGGAGATTGTTACTTTCAGCGGGTAGGTATTTTTGGCTTTGATGCGTTGCATTTTTATTTCATTGAGTGACATGATATTTTGTTATGAATGTTGTTGTTTTCATGTGTGGATTTTTCAATGTTTGTGGATTTTAAGTTTTGATTGTCTGTGACAGGAATTTAAATATTAGGATGGCTTTAATGGAGTTTCTTGCATACATTTGGAATTGTTGTGAATATATTTTCATTTACACATTTTAACAGGAATTTTGTTGTGATTCATAGCTGTTTAATTTGAATATATTTTATGTTTTTATCCTATTTGATAATTAGAAAATGAGTGTTCTTGTAGATTTTCATTAAGAAGTAAATAATTTTTTATAATTATTAAAGAAATACATCATGCATGAATCTCATTGCTTTACCAGAAATACATATTTGAAGGTGTGTTTTATATTGTGGTGTTATGTTATAAAGGAAATTGTGTGTGACTGTAAGTTCTTTTCAATTTATAAATAACGCGTGCAGTTAAATGGTTTTTCTAAATTTATCTTAATTTTTAGCAATTTATTTTATAAATTAACAGCGTAGATATAGTGCATATAATAAGGTTGGTATTACTTGTTGTGTGGAAGGAATACATATGTTATGAAAATGAAGACAAAAAGTAGTCCCATAAAAAAAGTAGTTCTGTTTTTAAAACCAAAGTGTTGCTTATAGATTTAGAAATATGAGTGCGCCATTCAGGTATATATTTGATGCCGTAGATAGGGAATTTTCATTGTTTAAGACATTAACTGTATTCCATCTACTAATTATTTTTTTTTATATGTTATCGTACTTAATGGGTGATTATATTTTTCACTTAAATTTCTGATATGTCAACAGAACTGCAGCTGAAAGATTATCAATTAATTGTTTGCTCTTATTCAGTGAGTTAAAGTCCTTGCAATTTGTTTAGGGGTACATTAAAATTAATTTTTAAAGTCAAAATATTAATTATAATTTGTTAAGAACTTTAAATTCAAAATATCATAATTTGAGTGAAAAATTCAGATCTTTCAATATTTCTGATGTATGTTGTGGAAAGTCTAGCAGTAAAGTGTTCAATTTGCCGTCAGAAATTTAAGTGAAAAAGAAGTTGAAATCAAAACATTATCCTGGTGCCAGCATTAAAACTGCAAAATAGTTTCTCCTATCTAAAATCTAAGTTTTCATATTTAGATTATTCATATTTTTTTAAAGAAAATTTATAATTGTGGTCATTTTGTCTAAAGCCTTTGTGTCAGCTTCATCGTGGTTGAACTTTAATTTGGCCATTACTAAAAAAAAAAAAGATATTTAATTGAAACTTAATAGGACACAAAAGTCATGTTGCATTAGAAACATTTTTGCCAAACTCTGCTTTCAATCATTATTGAGTTATGCCCCTTCTTCTTAAACAAACGAAGCTCACTGGTATGGGAAAATATTTTGCAGTTTTTAAAATCCTTTTTTTTTTTGAGTTCAGGTATAATTATTAATTATATAAACATGTGCCTTTTGTGTATAACTGCATGCATCATCATCATCATCATCATCATCATCATCATCATCATCATCATCCTCATTCTCATCATCCTCATTGTCATCGTCATTGTCATCGTCATTGTCATCATCATCATCATCATCAATCATCATCATCATCATCATCATCATCATCATCATCATCATCATCATCATCATCATCATCATCATCATCATCATCATCATCATCATCATCATCTATATATGCCTTTGTATGATTATATATTATTTGATTCCCTTTTTCAGAGTAATGAAAAGCAAAAGGAATTTAATTGTTCTAAAAGTTTAGGTCTATTACGGTTGCCTTTTTTTATTACAACACTGTTTAAAAACAAGAACAGAAGTAAAAAGTCCTTTAGTAACTTACAATTCACATCAGGGCAAGAAACACATAAAACTATGTATCCCTGGACTGGGAATTAAACCAGGGCTGTCTTGCACTCGCATTTTACCTAGGCACCCTGAGTTAAATTGCCGGCCCCGTTGGGCATATATATTGTTTGGTTTGTGTTCACCATACCACAAAGTGGATTTTCTCCAAGTACTCGGGTTTCCCCCAACGAAACAAGACAACACTCCCGCCCAACATTATGACAACGAGAGTGACTTTGAAGAAGTTAATATAAATTTCTTTACAATTGTTGTAAAATAGATAAAGGTTGAATTAAATACGTATACATAGATTGGTACTCTCTTTTGGTTCTCTGGTTTTTCTACAAATTTGTCTTATGAAACTGTAAAACCCATTTTATATGAATGTTTCTGCATGTTATTAATGTATTTGATATATTTGATATTTACAACTGCATGACATCATAAATCCTATGGGTATTATATATAATATACATAAACACTATTGGCCAATCTAATTTATCAAAGATCACATGGTATATTTTTTTTGTGTGTAACTTTTAATAATTTAATTTTGGTTGAAATAAGATATATTTTGAAACATTATTTTACTAGTTAGACTTAAATTGTTAGACAACAGCCCTATTGTTCAGAAATTTGTTAAAGCAAACACCATTATTAACAATGTCGTTAACTTTTAAACATCAAATAGTTGATGAAGTGCATATATATTAAAATGAAAAAAGTAGCTGTCATAAACAATGATGTGTCAAATCTTGTTAGATACTGTAGATAATTGCGTCCATTTTCAAAATGCAGAGTAGGAAAGGTTTAAAAGTTAACAACTATGAAGTTAACAACTATGAGGTTAACAACTATGAGGTTAACAACTATGAGGTTAACAACTATGAGGTTAACAACTATGAGTTTAACAACTATGACGCTAACAACTATGAAGTTAACAACTATGAGGTTAACAACTATGAAGTTAACAACTATGAGGTTAACAACCATGAGGTTAACAACTATGAAGTTAACAACTATGAAGTTAACAACCATGAGGTTAACAACTATGACGTTAACAACTATGAGGTTAACAACTATGAGGTTAACAACTATGAGGTTAACAACTATGAGGTTAACAACTATGAGGTTAACAACCATGAGGTTAACAAGTATGAGGTTAACAACTATGAGGTTAACAACTATGACGTTAACAAGTATGAGGTTAACAACTATGAGGTTAACAACTATGACGTTAACAACTATGAGGTTAACAACTATGAGGTTAACAACTATGAAGTTAACAACTATGAGGTTAACAACTATGAAGTTAACAACTATGAAGTTAACAACTATGAGGTTAACAACTATGAAGTTAACAATGTTGTTAACTTTAACAAAGTTCTGAACTATCAGCCCAATAACGTTACTTAATATTATTTTGCCATGTGTTTTATCATTTAATGCATTGATGATATTAAAAGGCATGAATATATTATAGATATAGCAAGATTTGCACTCATAATTGAGCATTAAGGATACTGAATTTTTATATATCATTGAAATTAATTTGTTTTTCACAATTGGCTTGTATTTGATATACACATTATGATGTTTTTCTTTATTGCGAATAAGAATTTCAGTAGATAACCACAACACCGCCAATGCAATACTAATTGTTTGAATGAAGTTGCCTTAGGTTTAGAAACACAACTAACATTTTTCAATTATTCCTTAATGGGAACGGACCATTCCTTATTAGGATAAAATAGCTGAACCAAATTGTTTTTGAAAAGGAAAAAAATATCACACAAAGGCCAATTATTTCCATAATTTCTTCATTAATTTTAAATTATTTTTGCTGACTATATTTAATTATCATATTAAATACAAAGCATTGAAACATTTGATATAATTTTTCAGAAAAAAATAAAAGAAACCCATCTCTATTCAAGTGAGGGGAAAAAAAATGTGTGAAAAATATATTGAAACAAATGATCACCTTAAATATCGAAATGTGCTTAATGTTATATAATACAATACTCATATATTCATTTTTTAATCAAAGATAAAAAATTCTGTGACCAGGTTGCAACGCGCGGAGGAAGAAGAAGAATACGTGCGTGCAAGATCGGCGCTCGTCACCTCAGAAATGACGTCCAGTTATTCGCGCCCTGTTTCCCGTCGGAAAAAGAAACAGGAAACCCCTCGTCCTTACACACCTCAGCATACGAATCTCTCGACCAACATTTCCACCCGGGAGTCGATCATGGAAGACGGTGATCAGGAAGCGGACATCACAAAGTTAGTTGATATTGCATATAAAAATGATAACAATAATGTTACTTTATATAACCAATTTAACCTGGTGATATTGAAATTATAATTTTAATTTTGATCACAAAGTATGTTTAATCTGGTAATATACCAGCTTCTGTTGATAGTAACTTACTTTAAGCTGATGATATCTGAATAATTTATACCATAACACAACTTTAAAACATATCAAAAGTAAGATTTGCTAGTGGAAATCACAAATGATGATAACCCAGTATATTTTTTTTTGATGAAGCAAGTTTTATTACTTAAACTTGTGATCTAATCTTCTTTCAGAGATGCGTTGTTTCGACAGTTATGCGTACTTCACTGGATCCTGGAGGCCATGTCCACAGAGTCAACCATGTCACCTATCATGGCTTGTTGGAGCCTCAAGTAAGTTAGTTCCATTAATATTTTGTATTTTTATGCTGGGCAATGTAATTACAGTATTGCAAATGGGGCTGTGGCCTTTCTGATGATGAAAAATGGGTCATTTTGGGTAAAATTGGGAATTTCAATTTTGCCAAGAAATGAACAATAATACGTTTGAAAAAAGATAAAAAAAAGTTTAAACTAATGTGAAGAAGTTAGTTTCTTTGAGAACACTAACTATTCCATCCAAAAATGGTTTGGATTTCTGTTAAAAAAAAGAAATATTTTCACACCTGGAAAAAAAGACTGTGTAAAATGTACCGTGATTTTGATTTTAGACCTAAAGTACTTAAGCGCATGGACTCGAGAAGGTATACATTATATTATTATATTTCACATCTGGTGAATCATGGACATTGGTTTTATTTGCAAGGATTTTTCCCCCTTTTTGAAGCACACAGTATTTTTCTTTGCACTTGTATGATGATAATTGTGCTTTTTGGTGATAGCTTTTACAACTTCTACAGATTGTATGAAATGATTTTTGCTCTCAAATGATTAAAGGTGATTCTGAAATATGATGATGTGAAAGCTGTAGACTTTTGTAATATATATTAATATTAGTATTTTTCTGGCAAGTTCAACAGTGTATGGAACCCATCTAACAGAAATAATGTATTCATATGCTTCAGACAAACATGCAATAACATGATATCTTCATTGTAATTAAGCTGAAAATCAAATTCCCCTTGGTGGTGCTGAATAATTTTATTTTATTTTTTACATGAATTTAAATACAGCCTTCTTAACAGTCAACAAATTAGACTATTGGATTAACAGGACCAAATTCTTTTACCATTGCTTTGAATCATTTTTTTTAAAATACCATGCAATATAAAATTCAAAACTTGAGCAAGCCCTGAAGACATCCAACCAGTGCAGGGCTTATGGGCTTGTGTTAATTTCAACCACTGTCTCAATCGAATATCTATCGTCTTTTAAATTGGGCAGTTATAATGTCAACCTGGCATGATGGACTGTATCATCCACTTTTCCTTTTAATTTCAAAACTGTTTTTTACAGTGACATAGGCGGCTCCCGGGCTCCAACAAAGAAAGTACAGAAAGAAAGGTCTAGGGACAGGACTCAGGAGATGAGTTGGGAACAGTTTCTTACTAAGGACACATCCCGGGTAGGTTACATACAACTTAAGACCAATAAGGTTACATACAACTATTATTTTTAAAAATCATTTTGATTATGCTTTTGTTTACAAGTTTGCAAGTATAGATGTTAATGTGTTAATGTATTGCTAGATATGAACTTTTTGTAGAGATGGATGTGCACTTTTTATAACTTAAAATGCACCAGATAAGTATGTGACGTTGTCCAGAAAATGAGTGGCGTGGAGGACACAATGACAGTTTACTTTTTGCATTGTAATTTATGCCCCATAACCAAGCAATCATAATCTTTTTTAATTACCGTATATTAGAATAGTTTATCTTATTGAATTTCTAATTTTTTTAAATACATCATAAGTTTGTTTTGTAATCCTGCATCTTTGTTCAATTTCTTTATTGTCATTAACATGGATACCTCCACACAACTCATTTCCACAATGATGTCCTATTTTCAAACTTTCTTATACATATCAAACTTGACATGGTTCCAACTTAATCTGATGTAATTTCCTGAAGTTTTTGTGGCCCTTATTATGGCCCTTTGGAGTAGCTATCTTTTGATTGGATGAGCTTAAGGTATGACAGGAATATTGTTTGTCATGACTTTTGCTTGATGATATATGAATTATTTGATATTTAAGTTTATTACCTAACATTACATGGTAAGAGATGGCTATTGTAAGGTACATTGTCTGGTCACATGAGTTTTGTGAAGTCTGTCACTAAAAAGCACAGTTATGTAGATCATGTTTCATGATTTTGTACAGGTCTTTAAACCCATGCACCTATCTATATAATAAATCAGAGTGTGTTGTTTGGGTAAATAAAATGTCAGCACATAAAATGGTTACATAAGTCTTTACATTGTATATAAAATCATGTTCCATTGCTGAATCGTGGAACTGTTACAGGAAACAATCATTTTTATGCAAATTATCGGGATCGATACTTGGCCGATAATGTTCAGAACTTTGTTAAAGTTAACAACATGATTAACGACATCTTTGTTAACTTTTTTAACAAGAAATATTTGATTATTTGCTCAGTTTTAACAATACAGCTGAAACAGTTGCCTCAAAATTTATTAGAAATATGTATATTATATTTAAAACTTGCAGAGAAATAGAGACTTGAGAGTTGACGACCGTTACATTAACAACTTAGTTAACTTTAGCAAAGTTTTGAACAAGCGGCCCAAAGTTAAATAGGAAAAAAACACCCTACTAATGTATTGTTTTAAAGGTATTTTAAATCATTAAAATATTTCATTCTGAAGGTATTGTTCTCTCTGATGATAGGAATTAGAATTAGAAAGCACCATCACAAAAATGTCATCAAAGATTTCAGAAGGGGTAAGAAGAGGGAACCATCCCCGTACATATTGATGCCTTCATATGATACTTATAATATACCTATATATGTGAGGACATGTACAATTATATATTGGCACCTAATGGCCTATCATTGGTTGAATAAATTTGTAATACATATTTATAATACCTGAAAACGTATTCTCAGTATATCGACATGTATGTACAAGACTGTCTGACATATATTTATATTTTCTCTGCATCCGTCTGCAATGATGAATGCTCTAGATAGTCCAATCACACATTTTAATTTTTATTTTTTATTATGCAACTTTAACTTGGAGACATAATGGGCTGATTATTCAGAACTTTGATCTAAATACTTTGTAAGAAATACTGCATACATCTGTTAACCTTTGCTCGTTTATTAACCTAAATAAATCAGCACTGCGGCCGGCATAATATATTTAATTGCTGTTTAAATAAAGTTGTAAAATTTAACAAAGTTCTGAATGTTCGGCCCAATGTTTTATTAATATAAGGTCATGTTAGGTGTTGGGTCTTTATTATTAATTGTACTCAAGATCTTCGGTAAGGTAAACAAAAAATACCTTAAACAGTTAAGTATATACTAAGGTAATTCCCTATAGGTGATAGCTTTAATTAATGAATGAATAACCAACATTTCTATGAGATATGAATGCTTGTTTTCAGAAAGTAATAATTTCGCCCAGGGTTACAATAAACCCGATCCCTCAGAAAGTGATGGTTCCATCTGTAAAGGTTAGGTTGCTATATACACTGAGCGAGGGGTTGATTTAGGGATTGCAGGGTTAGACGATGAGGTGGAAGAATCAGTCAGAGGTCGTGATTGCTTTTTCTTTCAATGAACTTCTTTTAAAGAAATATTACAATAAAAAATGGATAACAGTCGGGTTTCTCAGAACTGCTTTATATTTTTGAACATTGTCTTTGGTAAAGGTGAGTTATAATGCATCAAAGCTCGCTCCTCAATGAAAATTCAGGTTTGTGTTCATTAATTTTGTTCTATTACTCTTAGTGTTCAGGTCCAATTTGATCAAGGGTTAAAAAACGCTTGTTGATAATTGCTAATGATGTATACCTGCAGTTATATACAAAAAAGGTTTTTTCACATTCTCTGACTGATACAACCATCTTTGGGTTAGGGTATAGAAAAATAAATTTGGATTCTCATCCTGGTAATTGCCATTGTTTTAAATATGACCTGCTTAAATGGGGCAAGATGTGGTTGAAACTCTGGCCATTTTTTTTCGAAATTTCTTTAGTGTAGCAAGCGTAAATAGCTATAAATTCATTAAGCCAAATTTCTAAGGTACTTAAAAATCTTGGTTTATTAAAAAAAATAGTTTATAATGATTGTTATAAAAAATTCTTTTGAAGAACAAAAAATCTTGAGAATTTAATAATAACACAAATTATTCCGAAACAAAAATAGTGTGCTTAAATTGATCCTGTTACATAAAGGGACTTCAGATATATATGTTTCAAGAAATATGTGCCAGAAATCGCCAGATTAAGACTTACCATATGTAATTTTTATTTAAGGTTTAAATAACAAAATCTGCCTTTAGCTATGTTTTGTTGAAATATCTGTATGAGAATCTAAAAATTATTTTTCTTTAGTCATAATTATAATATTTTTGAGCACTTGGAAAAAGGTGCAATTATGTTGGAGGCGGTTATTATAGATAATAATATTGTACGCATGGCAAAGGGTTATTACAGTACTGACTGGGGTTGGTTATTAATGATATATATTTTATTGCTTTCTCACCAGTAGTTAATACATAATTATCTTAAACATTTGAAACATGAGCTCATATTAGAACCTCAACATAATTCCAGGTTGTTGGTGTGAAATGTCAGCTATCAGTTTTAAATCTATGACAAATGAGATATTATTATTTTTATTTTTTTTATTATTATCATTTTGTATTTTGAATAACAAGTATTTATAAATGAACAAAAACACCAAACACTGCATGCTGGTTCAGAAACAGCGAATACA
Source organism: Mya arenaria (assembly GCF_026914265.1). Taxonomy (NCBI): domain Eukaryota; kingdom Metazoa; phylum Mollusca; class Bivalvia; order Myida; family Myidae; genus Mya; species Mya arenaria. The sequence goes on along the minus strand of NC_069131.1, from coordinate 22,116,151 downwards.
TTTTTTGTACCCACTTTTTGTATTCATTTTAGCAATTTAAGTTGAAAATGGGGAATAACTCTGCAGATGCTAAATAATTTGTTGTCTCCCTTTTCAAATACAAGTATAAAAAATAAAAATAAAAATTGATCCTCTAAATATAGATTCTGGTCATGATGCTTAATTCTTTGTCATGATGGTTATTGCTGGAAGTTTAAATTGCATGATGCATGCATACAGCATTACATTGTAATTGTTGCTTGTAGTTCAGGTACTTAATTTGAAATAGAGGGAGGATATTGTTTTGTTGATTTTGTTGTTCGATCGTTTTTTTTGTCTTGCAAGAATTCATAGAGAAAAAACTTAATTTTCCAATGATCATGATAAGGATTTTCATCATTTGATATTATAATGATTCATTTAAATGTATTTTTTTAAAAACACCAACATTTTAGATTGGTTTCTGAAGCTGTTTCAAGTAGAAGCCTCAGAGTCTGACATGGACCATTTAATTAATATACTTTGTTATTTCAGCCACATTTTCACATTTGTTTGTGTTGTATGGTTGTTCAAAGTTTCTATGGATGATCCATGTGCTGCAGTGTGTCTGAAATGTATATGTTATTATTCATATTGTGTGCACCATTTGATATTTACACAGCAAAATCAGTCATTTATGAACAAGGTAAACTTCTAATTCTATAGCCTTTCTTGACACATGAAACCAATTTCTATATCAATTACTTGGTATGCTCAAGTTGGATGCTATTGATGTGGTCATGGAAAAAAGGGTTGGGTGGGGGGATGGGGGGGCTGGGGTACTAAGTTTAGATGGGGAAGCATTCTTTGTTCAATATGTAATATTGTATATATGTA